>NC_079410.1:14579291-14879291 GCF_029220125.1 Pseudoliparis swirei | reverse complement strand
GACTTAGCAGACATCAAATACTTTTTTACAAAGAGGTATTGTGAGAAGGGAGTATTTGGGAGAAAAAGGGAGGATGCAAGCTCTGCTCTGGTTGGGCCTCATTGAGTTAACAAAACAGCCCGAACACATCAATAAATTACAGTAAACAGCTTTGGGTTTCTTGCATCTGAACCTTTTTACAATTCATTCTCCCTCTAGTACATTCAAATGTGGTCAGCTGTGTGGTATGATTGATACCCGGCCTTGCAGCGGTCAATGAACCCGTGTAAAGTAGCAGCCTCGGTATACATGTGTGCTGTGCAGTAGCTTTGACATCTGGCGAGAATAAAACCCAGCTAACGCAACACAGCGCCGTGGTTTGGGTATTTCTGCTGGCTAACATGATGGCCACTGACCTGACAGCGGATGAACGCCTTGGGGCTGGAGTCAAGTAAACACCCCCGCTCGCCCTCATTATGTAGAGCTGTCAGTGGAGACTTGAACTTAGTATTACAGTAGTGCAGAGGAAGCAAGGAGGACACTGTTTGTCCTCGGACCTGACCCCGGAAAATATAAAAAACACCATTCAATCGTTCAGCCTTCTCGGCTTCTCCCTTGGAAAGTCTAATGGATCTAGAATTAAGAATGAATTAAACATGTTGACACACATCTGGTGGAAACGGTTACATAATAGACTGGAAATATTCAATGTTCAGATCTATTCACCAAGAGGATGATGAACCTCAGAAAGATTTAACGATACACGATCTAATGGGGCTTTGACTGGGGAGTTAATTAAATCTTAAAAGGTTTGCGATGCTAAAATGTACACCAATGAGTGACATGGAAAATATAACCAATTATAATGAAAATAGAAATAGCCTCTTGGTTATATGATTTATCTTTTCATAGCGAAAGGCCCAAACATAATGAATGTAATCCAACACATATCAAACAAATGTTTGAAGGCAAATTGTATTAGTTCAGCCTCCATATATGATTCACCCAACCAGTGTTACACACAAACAATATTAAAAATGGATTATGAATGAGAAGTTATTTACACTGAAAACAAGTTCATAGACATACTTTGAACACTATTTGAACAATTCCTTTTGAAAGTCTGACAACATAATACCGTCTACATGTTGTGAATATATTTCCTTATGCTGGAGCTAAAACAACTGTCTCTTTACTCTCGTCAACAAACTGGATGTGAGAGGATATTTCTTTTCATCAATGAGTTATAGTTCCTAATATTGAGA
This sequence comes from Pseudoliparis swirei, assembly GCF_029220125.1. NCBI lineage: Eukaryota > Metazoa > Chordata > Actinopteri > Perciformes > Liparidae > Pseudoliparis > Pseudoliparis swirei. The sequence continues at coordinate 14,878,047 of NC_079410.1, read as the reverse complement.
ACACTATCGGGTGATTCACATCATCTGTTATCACTAAACCAAACTAAACTGGGTCACATTATTAATATGATTAATAAAGAGCAATCTCCATCTGCAAATCTAGACAGTGTGGTTAAAACCAGCTGCTCGTGGACCTCGAGTCAAATGTGAATCTTGATGAAGTTTCTGTACTGGAACATGATCAATATACTCCTACTTCCAGCAATACTTTAAACTATTCATGGTCACCTACTGTTGTCTCTTGCTTTTGAAATTGTCTCAGATTTTTGAATTAATTATGATCATTTGCCAAGCTTCGAGGAGGCGACGCATCGAGTCCATCGGGGGTTGGGTAAGGCTTGATGATGCAGAGATTCAGCGTATTCAGTCGCCTGCTAGTATCTGGTGCAGTCATAAGGCGCATTGGTGCATTAAACCCCTTGAGCTGACCACTAAGTGCAAGAACAACAATAGGAATTAACATTATTTACACTTTAATCACAATCTGCTCGAGATCTAGAGAACTGTCCAAGACTCAAATGTATTAAGTTTCCTACACTAACAGAAAAAGAAGCAGCACGTGTCAACAGCCGAGAGGCTGACACCAGGAACATTTTTGCTTAAAATCTTAAAATCAATCAATTGATTATCAAAACTATCACCAACCAACTTACAGACAATTGACTAATAATTAATCAATTCAGCTAAAATAAAGAACACATTTTCAGTCAGAAAACAGTTCAATCAGGAAAACATGATTACAAAATGTCAGTCTGATTTTAACCAATATCTATAGAGTAAAGCCTTTTTTTATTTCAACATTAAGACAAACAAAACTAAACTAAACGAATGATCTTCCTTCTCAAGAGATGGTCTTCTTCTGGCACGAAGGTGTAAATTGTCTCTAAATGCACAATTTCTGTCACTGGGAAAGAAGTGAAAGGTTGACACAGGCTGAGAAGGAACATAATGGTCATTCATTTAGAAACATACTGATTATGTCTCAAGACTGTAAGAATACTGTTGAACAGAGGAGCACCGGATACTTTTGCATTGCATCAAGCTCAAGACAGTAAGTAATCACATTACCTTTATACATTACTGTTTTTAAAGAGATCATCGAGTATGTGGAAGGTGCTTCTTTGGTTCTAAAATGACTAAGTTGAAGTAGCACATTTGGGACAGGATTTGTCTGCTAACTGTAAATGTACATCAGGCGGACTCTCGTCATATCGTATCTCACAGCTCTGGTGCAAGACAGATTTACTCACAGCTCAGTCTTCAGCAGCACTTATAAACATTTAATTTCATTCTAGTGAATTACCAGATTGGACTTCTCAAGGACAGCCTTTTTATTAGATCCTGAAGCTTTGTGCTGATTGGTAGATAGACTATACGCTGGTTTAACCATGCTTCATCTCCCTGCTTCAGATCTATGGGGTGTTGAACTGGGGGCGGAGCAGATATACGGTACAGTATGTAACTGGCTGGCTTTCTCCTTGGCAGTAAATTATTTGGGGATGCACAAAGGAGGTGGGGGTTGAATTGTGACTGTAACTGTGTGTGTGTGTGTGTGTGTCACGGCACAAAACTGCTTTTGTCCAAGTAATCAATGGTGCAGTCTTGGCCTTTAACCACAGCTCTGTGCCTTCATGTTCAATGTTTATTCACTGGGCCGCACTGTGGTTCACTGGTTCGAGATTAGTCACAGGTTCAAACGTTTGCCTCGACTGTTGCTTCACTTTCTGCACATTGAGTATCCCTGTTCACTTGTTTCTCACTTTTATGCCTGACATTAGCCCTAACGTGTCTTTTGTTTCTACGCCATAAACCCTGTTTTACTGTTTTACAGTGTTGTTCTTTAAAAAAAATGATGTTCATTGGAGTCAACTTTGTCCTCACCCTGTAGAATACAATGTGCTGCATATTTACTTGTTCCATGTACAATTTACAGGTACTTAGTGTTCAGAGGATTATAAGTCGTCAACACAAAATCAGCTTGGGAGTTATTTGTAGGCTTTTATCCAGACTTCAGATGAATGGGAGACATGGGGTTTATCAGAAACCTGTTGACAGCCGTACTGCCGCTGCAGTGAGCGGAGCAACAACACATGCAAGAAAGAGGTTCTCTACAACGGGTTCTTAATGTATAGTAAATCACTTTGAGCTGCGTATCTTACAAGAAATATCTTCATGAAACATCATTATTAGCTATTTGGAAAGACTTAATGTCGATCCTATTTAATCTACCGAGACTGGAACTAAATGCACTACATACAACCTCTCAGGTTTTAGGCACTTAAAGGATAAACCGGCCTATTGTTTTTTTAAATTATTAGCAAATAATGTATATTGGGTTCTGCCCACACATACTCAGTATGATAAATCAATTTTTTTGTGGAATGACAAATACATGGAATCTTTATTCGGGGCATATCTTCAGTAATATACAAATCAAACAGCTTTTTACAATATAATATGAAGCATCTTTTCATATAGCACCGTATGCAGATCCAGTCCAAGTCCACTCTGAGGTTGTGGGAGTGAACTGCAGACTGAGTACTTTAGGAAACAAACACCCAGAACATGATAATCGGGGTTGAACCCAAATGGAAAAGGTTATTTCACACAAAGCTCACATTTCGATCCAACACATATACACGTGTACACACACATCCTTGGGGCTACATGCATTAGAATGATTATATTTGAGTGTGGCAGCATGTGTGTCGTGCTTGACATGCTTCACATGGACAGCTAATGGAAAGTCCCTTCATAGTTGAGTCGTCACTTCACATCACAGGCTCTGGAGCACAAAGTATTTTGGACATTTTGAGACAACAACAAACATGATGGGAAAATAAAGCCTCTAAAGTAGCACACTAGCGCACAATGAGTAACAACATTTTCAAAGAGTTATCAAACCCGATCAGCGTCAAGGCGATGCATGACTGACCTCCCCTGACTGGTGTTGTAGAGCTTCTAGTCTAAAAAACTAACACTGACAGACAACACCCCCTGATCATTTCATCACTGATTAAGGTGTGCCGAATATAGCACTGACTTCAGAAGCAGTGGCCTTTCAGCAAGTTAGTGGACATGTTCTCCACTAGTGGCCAGCACATACAGTCTCTGCTAATATCGGCAATACTGTTTGGGGATAAAAGTTTAAAAAACAAAGGTATCCTCCTGAGATGTGTCCGCAGAGTGTCTCTATTTAATAGTTTGCATCGCACTGTCGCACAATGTGAAATGAGGTAAATATAACCTTTAGGAGCGGTCGGTAATATCATCGCGTTTCCTGATTGTCGTAGTGTCACTTATATTTTCCTTTATTTGCAGAACAGCAACAGAAACATATATGAAACTCATACTCAACATAAATTCCTCGCTTTGTCTCATGCTCTTAAATACTGTTCAGCAATTCATGCATTCTTAAATGCGATTGAAAAATAATGAACCCTTCCTCTCTCTAGCCAAAACACACCTGGCTGTCCTCAGGTGACATGCACATATAGCCAACACCCCCTGACATCTTGGCCGCATCTTCATCGTCAACATCAAAATCATGATCACAAATTAGTGCAATGGCTTCTACATAACCAAAACTAAAACATATTTATTATTTGTGTCACTGTTGAATGAATGAAGTGAAATAACCACACCTGAACTGTTAAGCTGGGCGGGTGAATTAACGAGCCAAAAAAGAAGATGTTCCATTCAGACAACACACAAGTGACTCATGTATAATTGATGAGTGACTCAGTGTTGGGAATTGGATGTTGGGGACTGGTGGGTGTTGTTAGTTGGGGCGCCAATGCAAATGCAGAGCAGGCGTATCCTTTTTGTTTGATTCTAACTATGCACGTCAAGTTAGAGTAACAGGGACCTTGAAGGGGTTTGGGCTTAATTTTTGTTGTGACATGTATACGGCATTGTTGTGTGTTCTAATAACATAATTTTCTGGCATCTGAGAGAGAGCGAGTGAGTGGTGCTCTGATGTTACTCTGAGTCTTTCTATCACAATCCTCCCCGATGCCTCACACAAGCCTTCACACACAAACCCACGTTTACACTCCGAGGTGTAAAATATCATGTGAAACTTCAGGGGCAAGAACGGCCACTGTCTCCCTCAGTAAAACAGATATCAAGCAAGGGTATTGGTACACTATTTTAAAATGTATTATTTAGTCTGTCTCTTCTCAGAGGCAGAATGCAGCGCTGAATGCAAATGCCAGGACAGCCGGTCTTTTTGGAGTTTGGAATAATCTACACGATTCAGAAGGTAAAAATCCACAACAAAAGCAATGCCAGCCGCAGCTGAGCTTTAAAGCTTTTACAGCAACAAGAAATACAGAAAAAAGAAAATGTGGGGCAGAGGGATAAGTAATCACTTTCTTTAACACTCCCCCATCCATCATCTTTCAAAGCGCATATCCCTGTAGAAAAACAATTAAAGGTCAAGAAATATATCATAGCCCATTTAATATAGCATTTAGAATGCTTTATTAAATGCCGATCACTGTTTTCTGTAAATGCTAAACTGGAATCAGGATATTACATATGGCAATCATTATTTCCCCATTTAACTGAAAGGTGTGGTACTTATGGAGAATATTATTTCTGCTTTGCAGAAACAGAACACTGCAATTAGTGTGATATCTTTTGTTGATTAAACTGAAGATTTGCAATGTTGAAAAATAGCAACAACGGCAGTTCTGGTAGATCCTCATCCAATCAAGCAGCTGATTCAGAGCATCATTTATTTCCAAGTCTAAGCATGATTCATATTGGTGTTGTATAGGTAATGTAGCAAGGTGTGGAAAAACAAGTAGAGATGTGCTGCAATCAGACGATGTTAATGGAGTCCGGGCGATGGTGCAAAGCTGAGTAGTGATACTGATCAAAGCCCACAGCTTCTCTAGAATCACTAACTTGCCATATTCCCAGTGATAAAGCAACAATTGTATAACTACTTGTAGTCTCCAAGGTATGATCGGCTACTCTGCAAGTTCTTTATTATTAAGTTTATCTTTTCTTTGTTTTTTTTTATGGCAAAAGTGTGCTTTCAGAACCAGAACATGGTAAGTAAGATAAATATGTGCCTGGTGTCTCTGGCTTCTGAGGCACTGTGTGTATTCTCAAATGACGTTCTAATTGATTTTGCATTTTGGTTTAATTTCACCAATGTACCAAATGAGAAGTCTTTCTCTGAATGGTGATCTGACTCGATAATTACTTCTTCAGACAACTAACCAGTCGAAACAAAAAACAATCTTTGTAAGAACATTCTTGGCCTCAGAAAACAGGCCCCGCTGCCAACTTAAACACTTGCTGGAGGCTCTTCAGGCTCCTGTGGGCTCATGTTCCACTTCCCTCAATCCAGCCAAAAACACTTCATCTATTTAAAATAAAACAATCTGGTTCTGCTGCATAGCTCCATCAACAATGAAATATATCTTAATGCAGGTGTTTTTAGGTAGAATAAGGTCATTACACTAAAATCAATAACAATGTCTTTTTAGAGATCAACGGCATGCGTTTGAAACTGATTTCACTGCAACAAAGAAGCCCAGAGGACTCTGCAGAGGTGTGATCTCTCTCCAGATAGTCAATACGTGCACAATCAACACGACACGACTCCAGGGCAGAGCAGTTAGAAGCCAACAGGCATTACTCTCTCAAAACTGTACAGGTTGAAAAACACAACAGGGAAATGTGGGTGTCAAGAATGACTGGGCGTTGTGGTTACACTGCTTATTGATTTTCTCTACTGCTCGTCTCTAACTAGTGCAGATGGTCGCACTAAACTGCACCAATTCTTCTAAAGTGTGTTGTGCCTGTTTCCCTTCTGTGTAACCAGCGCACACATTTTAATACACATGAAAAATGAGTCTAAGGTGAATAAGGCAACAGTGACCGTTTCATGTTACACTTGCGAAAGATTACCTGGTGGTTTGTATCAAAATCTGTGATTATTATTAAGCTTACTTTTGGGCTCCAGAATTATTTTCTTATGTTTTACTGTGAAGTTGATTGAATCTGTAAAGCCACATAAAGGCAGAAAGTCATCTGCTGCAACCCATTTGAGATGCTTCTCATTTTCAAAAGTCCCACTTGATCATATAAGTTGATGTCCTGTGCAGACTGCAGGACACCCGAGTGTACGCATACACAGATAGGAAGCTATTATTTGTTATTCGTGTCTACATTGGTGTGTAACAACTCCGTGCTTTGTCTGCTTTAATTCCTCCTAAAACTATTTCCTGAAACTATGTTATTTTTCAATGGGGACAGGTCTGCTCACCACCACCAACAAATATCTTCAAAGAATATATCACCATATAAAAAAATTGCTTTTTATATTGTTATATAAGGCCATATTGTCTGTGTGGACAGCATGACATGTTTCTTGGTAGAAACAGTTTTTCATTTATTCAGGGTGGTAAAGAGCCAAATACAATGTTTATGACTGTCCCGAGTACTGTAGACTGCAGGTGTGTAATGGTTTCAACTGATTTTGTCCACTGATTTGTAGCATCATTATTAGTATTACTATTGATATGCAAGTGTTTAAAATAGTTTTTCAAGTAGTCTCCTAACCAAACAGATTCTACGCTGGATGAAGCAGAATAACTTGTTTCTGTTTCACCGCATTCTCTTGAATACGTTGTAATTTCCATCTGTCGGTCCAATCTCCAGTGGACTTAATGGGGAGATAATCAATTTGTTGACTCCAGCGTGACTCTGTGAAGAACTTCCTATTTAACACAACACTGAGCAACCATCATAGCATGAACACATGTGTACATGGAGGGCCAGCAGATCTACACACAATTTCAATTAAATCTACCTATCGCTATGATAAAGAAAATATAATTTCATGCAAAATACAAATCAATGCCTAGTTAAGGGGATTTGTATATATGCTACTGCATGTCCAAGCAGTGGTGGACACATCCGGATTAATAGCTGCTATATTGCTCTAATCAAGGAGCAATTTCCTTTTACCTTTTTACTACAGAAAATATAACACAGTAATACAACAGAAATGCAAAGAAGATAAGCTGTAAGGCTTATTCCACACCAGAGAACAAAAATGTAGATGGATGAACAACGGAGAGGATTATGATATGTTTAGATGCCCTTGTCTGCGTGGCACCAAATAGGAGGTCATTCTATTACTTCTAAAACATTTTTTAAAACTCAAATAAAGGTTTATTCAATGTAAGGTTGCCCCTTTGTATGATTCAATTCAATAAGCTAGAAAAAATTGTAAAAACAGGTTGCGATATTGCCATGTATGTCTTGGATCAGGGCTCCAGGAAGTCACTTCTCCCGCCCAAAACATTGTCAGGCACATAAGTATCTAATTGTAAGTTTTTTTTGGAACACTTTGTTAATTTAACATAATAGGTTACAGTTCAAACTATTAGAATAAGTTAATACAGTGTCACCAATAATATACATGAGCTAAAGTTCAAAAAAGATGCATTCTCTGTGATTAAACAATGTAAATGACAACAATCAATTATATGTATTACCTTAGTGATGTTGTCCATGTAATTAAGATCAACTTGTGATTGGTTTTCACAGAGAACAGGAGGAGGCCTCACTGGGGAGTTTAACGGGATGAGTAACCGGCCGTCGACCTGCAGTCAGAACTGCTTTAAAATAAAAAGGATGTGGAAATCTCTCCTTTTTACATCGTGTGACCTATTTAGTCGTGCCCTTTAGTTTCTGCCAAAACAGAATCGAGGTTAGAATGAAAACAACTATAAACACAGATGTGACAGAGCAGACTGGCTAGCGAGCTAACATTCAAAGTGTGAGGGCTAAAGAACACTGATCTCAGACCTGCTGTTTTCACAGCGCATTTTAGTTTGAACCAACAGATGCTGCATTGGTCAACTTTAGGAGCGCTCCAGGATGACAATGCACGGAAACCATGAAATAAAATGTCTCTTCAGAATAACCAGCATAAAGCTACACTTTGTCATTTTGGTGATAGACTACCGTTGGTTATCATGAACCAGGCAGAATTTGTTTTACTTTATCACCACAGCACTGCCTCGTAAATCTGTTCATTCAATCACACAACCACACGATGATGCGCAAGATAAGGCAGAACTGATGTGATGAATTGTTAACAAGTAACAGAAACACAAGGAGGAGATAGCGGAGTTAGGAATACTGATACATACTTATTGGAACGCAAAGCAAGCTGGAGAAAGTAGTAAACAATGTTGTGTTATGCACACTTCTCAATGTTTCGAAATCTTTGAACCTTTGAATCTCCGATCAATTGTGTGTACCACTCCACTGAGAAATAACTGACAATGAGCTACACATAACTATTTGGATACCAATTGTTTATGTCTAAATATGACAAGTTAGAAATAAACTCATAACTTTGACAGAAAGGCTTTTTTGTGGGGAAAAACTCAAACGTTAGATTCCAAATCTACTTCCATACATCCTTATAAATATAGAGTCCTCTTTGAAATCCACACATCCAAGCATGTGCCGACGCTACAGGAAGAACTTAGGTTAACATCCAAAGGATTTGAGAAGATGTCAGAGATCTTTTTATTTCTTAGTTAAATGACGCCCTGTGCAGTAAACAGGCTTTCAAGATGACAGATGATAAAAGTGGTACCAGCAAGGCCCGTCGTGCTCCATGTGCCCATCAGCCGAAAGCACTCAACTCATGAGTGCTATATCTGGATTAAAACACAGATTTGCACTTCAGTGGCACTTAAGTGGCTCTTACTTATGATACTTTTGTAGTTCGACTATCTTGAAGAAATGTTACTTTCTGTCTTGTTGTTGTTCTTACTTTGTACTCTTGGTTGATTGCACTTTGTTGTACATCGCTTTGGATAAAAGCGTCTGCAAAATGACATGTAATGTAATGGAATGGAATGTAATCCTCAACGTGGCTTTCATCCAACAGCATGAATAGAACAATATAAATTCATCCTCTGGGATAGGATTAGTTAAGAGTGACCCTCTCAAAAGACAACATCTTTGTTCAAATCTATTATGAATGAATATAATAATGTGTCAGTGTCCATTGAGGACAAGAACATTCTGAAAACATTCTTTGTTTTACTACTTTGTCTCTTATTTGGTGGAAATAATGCTCTCTTTTTTTACGTTTAAGTAGGTTTTTAAACAAAAATTGGCATGATGCTTTGGGAGATGTACAGGATTTATAAAATGGATAATACCATCCATGTTCAAAACCATTGTAAAATAAACCTAGAAAATAAGGAAGGTGGATTACATAACTAAACATATGTTGGTGCCAAGCTGGTAGTATTCTTAATGTATGAGTTTATTAATTAGTTTATAATATAGCAACTCTGTTATGTTACATATAATGAGGACACAGAGAATGAGTCAGACTTTAGTGGGAAAAAAGGCACTAAGTGTTTGTAAGCACCTACATTGCATCCATTAGTTTTTTAAGAGAAATGAATGGTGCTTTAAAATATGCCTCTCTGTGGCTGAAGTATTTATCACCAACCTTTAGTTTCCATGTCTTGCAAGTTGTGGTTCACAAGGAGATTACTTATGAACATTAAAGACCCCTGAATTAAAGTTTTTAAAATGTGGCGAAGGATTAAGAAGGATAATAGTTGTACGATGCAACTCTAAATGGATAATGTTAAATGGACCGTGTTAGGCATTCATTAAACATGTGTAGTTAGGTTTTTTTTTTATACAAAAAATAATTTCCAAACTAGTCACTTTTACATTCTAATGCAAAGACACCTATTAAAAAAACCTGTGTTTTCTTCATAATCACTGACCTTAAAACCTATTAAGATTTTAGATCTATAAAGAACAATGTAATTATTGCACTGCCTGACAAAACAAAGCAACACTATATATTCTACAACACAATAATTATCCCACCATTCAGGATTAAAGAGGATTTTCGTGTTTGATGTGTTTTGAGGCCTCTCAAAGCCAAGATTAAAATTCCAATGACAATTTACAAAACAATATCAATACTGCCACACATTGTCTGTATTTTACACAGAGTTATTATGCTTTGAACCGCGCATCCTGTTTCCGTGCCTTCATTTGTCCGGTTGTAATTGCAATGCACAAGTTGACACTAGTTCCAATTACAGGAGAGATGAAAGGAGATAAGCTATTTGCATCACCTTGATGCTGTTACTGCTTTATATAGAAACAATATTTTTGCCCAAACCAAATGTGAGATCAATACACGATCAACCGGGTAGTTTGAGGGGATGTGCATGTCGAGACTCTGTCAGTCAGTGCGACCTGAGATCGTGGGCTTTTAAAAAGCATTAGTGTCAGAATGTTCATATAAAAGAGGGAGTCCCGGGTCGATCAGACAGATAATGGACCGTGCTATTTGAATTTAGCACTGCAATGCCTCTCTAACCTTATAAAAACTATCAGCAGGCAGAATAGTGAGAGAAAGGAAAAAAGAGTGCAGAAGGAAGCGACACAAACAGTGCCTGTCTGATCAGAGTGCCAATGGCATCGTGGCTCCTTCGTAATACCAACTCGAGGAGACACTTGTCGGGGCTGATGAACAATCAGTGACAAGCAAAAGAGCCACATCAAAATGTTCCCTGTCACAAATATCTGTTTTTAGCAGTTGGAAAGGAGCTTCAGGATGGGCTGGACATAATAATTAGCTTCACTCCACAGCAGCCTTGCACTGCCTCAGAAAACCCAAACACATTAGCATGCTGATGTTCTCAGAATAACAGTGTGCTTTGAAGTTTATTATTTCGGAAAAATACAATTTTATTTCGATTTCTGACACGGTCTTGAATATTCATTTGAAAACAATTTCTTTCACTTTTAAATACAACCTTTTTATTTTATTTATTTTAAAACGGTGTTACCTGAACAAAGACTTCATCAACATGTCTTTTAAAAAAGGAAGTTAAATAAACATTTACAATGTTGACATCGTCAAAATAGTCTTTTCTTCCCTTAATTTGTCCTTTACTTGTCAAACAGCTGTATAAATATGTTGGTGCCAACCTGCAATTTGTCAGTGAGAGTATATAAACCACACTCTAGGGCATTCAAAATCCCAAATTCAGTTCCCATTCCAAATTTTTTTAAAGTCTCACCTAAAAACAAATAAAAGGTGGAGGCTACCTTTAGCATATTTCCACTGCTTTATCTTTCCGTCAGACAGACTTTTCTGACGGGGAACTGAAGCTGTTATATCATCTATGCTGTCGTTAAAACCACCAGACTCCTTTGATAAATACAGCAAATTTAGTGAATCCAAAGTAACCCTTAACAATGCCAAAGTCACACAATAACACATAAATAAGGATTCAATTCCCCAATGGAAAGGGCTGTCTGACGAGAAGTAAAGTGGTGAATCTTTTCTAAAAATATAGATTTTTTTAAAGGTAGGCCTTAAGTCGATACAATATGTTTTGCAGCAGTACATTTCTTTGCTCCTGTACTCCTCTCCAAACTGGGGGGATATGGTTGACTACCTCATACAACCTCACTTAAAGAAATCAATGACTCCTTCTCGTAACTATTTAAGGAGAAGGACTATGAATTTCCATCATGACACGAACAGACCTGAGCCTGATATTGTGTCTGTCTTCAAGAGGAAACACCTGTCTAGTTCTTGACTTCCCACAACGTCTTAACGATGGTTACATATGAGTTTTGAAGAGCCAGTTAAAATAACTTTGGCTTAATCTTGCAATTCATGAACAACCCCTGAATGTGTTTACCAGTGGGGCATCTTGGAATCTGGGAAATTCAAACTAAAACAGTGTTTATACCTCAGGTGTGATTCTTTCGGTCTGTAAAATGAATGTTACATCACCAAGCAGAGCAGCCATCAGAAAGTTTATGCATGCCATTACAGATCCGCCACAATTAAAAGCATGCTTTTGCTTTCTTTAATTATGAAACCAAGCCTTAAAAGAGAGAGAGACTATTTGTGAAACTGTTTCTCCTTTCTGACGCTCAATGTTGAGTATTAAGCTTCTTATCCCACATTAAGTAAGAAATGCTTTGCCACGATCCGACCGTTATGAATATACGTGTATGGAGTGTTTATTGAGATTGTTTTAGACAGTAGATGTTGTAGAGGAGTTTTGCATGAAGGCCATTATATTTGGGCGTTTACAGACTATGCCCCCACCACTTTCTCATTGCCGATGCAGTTTGTCTGCTGATTATGTTTTTATGAACTTCTGCGGCTGTTTCTCTGTCCCATCACATTATTACACCATTTATCACTGGGGAAGTGAACATTTTGATCTGTGGCCACAAAGAAAAAGTCACCCAAGTCACCAGGATACATCCTCTGCTTATATGGCTAAAAAGCACCATTTAATCACCAGATATGAAATGCTAGAATCACGAGTTGATGAAACCTCGCTCCTACCTGCGTAGCTGCTGTCTGCATCAATGTTGAGGTGCACCTCTTGATATTAATATTAATATGTTTTTGCACAGAGTGAGTACAGTCATTACATATTCATTAAGGCAACCAAACAAACGGAGCTTCTGTTGCCTCCGGGCTTTTGGAGCTGGCATTTCCTCTCCGAGGGAGAGCGATAGCAGGTCAGCTCACAGGAAGTCCCTGAGAAGGCAGGACACCACTGAGATCCAGAGGACTTCCTGATGGGCGCAGGAAGGGAGCACTGTTTCTTCAAGTGTCTAAAGTTCCCATCCACACCTCGACAGACAAACCCGGGCACACTTCCGGAGACGGGGTTATCTATTTGTGGATATATATTTGAGCGGTAGAAGCAATTAAGACTACAACACAAATAATGGTCTGACACACGTTTGGACAGAACTGTTCAGAACTCAAAAAAGGGTGTTACTTTATACATTTCGCACTTTTAAAAGGTGAGAATTGATGAACAAAAATCGCACAGTACTCATGATATAATAGAACAAAACATCTGGTCTTGTCCTGCTGCAGTATATATTCACATAAACAGGACACAAGTTAAAAAGCCTTTTGTTTGGCACTTTTATGAGGAGCCGAATCCAAGACATAATGGTGTGCCTGTCTCCACCCTGTCAAGAAGCACATTGATCCCCTTAATAACCCGAAAGTGGGCCTTTTGGGTTGCAGTTAACAAGACAATGACTCAGCAGAGTGTTGTCAATGTGGAGCGCTTATGTAAAGAATATATATTGTAGCTTAGCACAGCCTAGTATTGTTTGCATAAATATTATGTGTAAAGATGGAGTAGACGGGATGGGGTTAAATTATTGACCTGGCCCCTGACTGATCTAACGAAGATAACGGTGACATTCTCTAAGGAAGTTTTATGCACACACACCCCCGTCCCCCGCATCACGTATAGCTTGGAAGTGGTCACCAACAAAGAGGCTCAGTATACTCATAGGTTAGAAAGAGCAGTCACAGTCCTTACCTCACCTTGGCAGATAGATAAGGAAGGGTCCAGATGCGGCCATTAGTCTCCTTCAGTCATTTATGGCCCCTCATTGACCCCTCTCACACTCTCATCTACTCTCACATGGGAATAGGCCCTTTGTCTGAACGACCTTCTGGGAAGATCCAGGCCCCATCCCTGCACTGATAAGACCCCCAGAGAGGAGTGAAAGACAGCTTCAAAGGGAGGAACCAAGTAAATCAACTCTCTGGAAAATTACTTACTTCTTCCTTCTCACACTTCTCTACAAACATATGAATTCATTGGCTGGCCACAAGAACCAATGAAGGAGCGACAACGATGGAAGCAGAGGAACAAGAACCAATGAGAAGACACCATCCTCTTTACCTCCTGACCAATTAGAACTGGCCTTGATGGCTATTTAAACCGTCGCGCCCTCTGTTAAGGGGCCTCTCTCTGGTCTGAGTACTCTAGGTACCAGCCGGAGGGGGGTCCATGCATGATGTCTACTTGTATCCTGATTTCTGAATAAAACGCTAATAATTGTAAAGTAGAAGTCTACCGCTGTCTTTCTTCCAGTGAGTGTCGTCCAGGTGGTGTGTCGCTGTCCAACTCCAACACTTACACACAACATCGATTATATTTAAAAGCAAAAGGTTAGCTGATGACAACTTGTAGGTGTCTTGTTAAAATAATTCCAAAGCAAGTTTGCATTTTTATTCATTACTTCAACAATTCATATTGAATCATGAGGAAAAGTACTATTTATGAAAAATGTGAAGATCAGTCAGCTAGGAGTTAGAAAAATACTGACTGGCTCAACATGTGGCTGCATAATCACAATGTCATATAAACAACTACCCTCAGAATAACACAATTCATGATCACATTATAGTGAAAATAAACATTTATAATTGTTTGATTTCTTTAAGCACACTTTTTAAGGACTATAGGCTAGAGAAACGTCTTACTTTCTCTCTAATGTCTAATTCTTACTTCACTGCTATTACCTTTAACATTAAGTCGTATTTTTTTTTTTTTATTCGAGGGATTATAAATCAGTATTGTGTATTGTATATTTCAAATATTCTTTCAATAGTATTTTTATTATATTTATGTATTTGTTTATTTTACAGGGACAATGCACACCAATCAACAGTACAACTATAAGTGAGCCAGAGTTAGCCTAATTTTAATTTTCTGCTGTATAAAAATCCTCTCTTTGGATGCCCCGGCAAATGAGGAATAAATCTGGTCAACGTATGCCCAAACTACAGACACTCTACTTTGTTTTCTTTGTTGACTTTTGGATCACCAAAGTCATCAGACAAAATCACACTGAAAACATAAATGTCCAAGTAGATTTTTTCTCTTAGTATTTTCAATTATGTGTAAAATTGCATGTAATCTATTGACTATATTATGAAACTAAAGATATTTCCCTCTGAACAACACATTTCAACCTTGGCTTCAGAGCAACAGTCAGAGGATCACAAGGTTGGCCGGATTCTTGGTGGAAGGACCATAATCTAAGGGCAATCCTTCAGTCGGAATCAAGTGAAGCAGTGGGATGACCAATATTGCAATCTTTTACATTACATGTCATGTAGCAGATGCTTTCATCCAAAGCGATTTACAATAAGTGGGTCCAACCTTTTACATCAGTTTCTAAAGGCTTTCATAGGAAATTCAGATGCAGAAACATGTGAAAAGAATATGTGTGATGTTTGAAACGCGCTTCCGTATTTATGTGAAAAATAATGTGGGTTCCTACATTGATTTTCAGTGACAGACAGCAGGGGATGGTTCATCACTTGTGGAAATCGCCTCCTGTTCCCGATGTGCAACCACCTCATCAAGCTCTGCAGCCTGTGATGAGTTTATTTCCCCCCACCCTCCAAAAACACACACACACAGAATAACATCTACAAAATGCTACAAATCCCTCCTACCTAGAGAGAGGGAGGCTGCAAAGTCGACAACCCAGACACTAATGAAAAACAGATCCTCACTGTATCCCATCTGAAAGAAATTCCAGCCAAATAATCATGATTCATTTCTGTGTGCAAATCCCCTTCTGGCATTCCACCAATCCATTGTTTCCAGCCCCATACCTGTGCATGTTTTCCCCCTCATATGAACTCTCAAATCCTGCTGTAGTGCCAACACACGGACATGGAGCATTACCGGTGCAACGACAGAGTTCTAAAAAGCAAAAGCAGTCTAGTGAGATTTTTGTAATACAAAATAAATTATTAGAATGTGACTTTTGTGTTTGGTTTGAACATCTGTAACGTTCTAAATAATATATATGATTTGTAGTCAGTTGTGGTTGTCAGACCTCTAGATAGCTGCTTTTACAATATTCTTTGAGCGCGGCAGTCACTGGGGGCGACGGTTGAAAGAGACCAGGACTGTGAGTGTCATACTAAGTAGCAGGTAAACACAGATGGGCCGAGCAGGTGCAGCTATTGGAAACATGCATCGCAATAACCGACTCGCTGTGTTCCCACAGCGCTATAACAATCACACTACAAGGAGTGTTAGAGAAGGCTGAGATGGTGTGTGTGAATCACAGAGATTAGCCATGAGACTGGATACAAAAGTCTTTAGTCATCTCTGGCCCCAGAATCTAAAACCAGAGAATGTGAGTCCAGGAGCTCAGTATGGAGAGCAGGTCAGTGAGCAGCAGTTGTTATGCAGTGTTAAATGAATGTTCTGAACTCTGGATATTTTAGTACCTGGCCTGTTGGGAGTTTTCAGAGATAATTTCAGGGGTAATTTCTGATGAGATTAGTACCACAAACATCTGTGGTTCATTACCTTAACTGCTCAGGGTTTGTATTTAAAGCAAGCAGACACACAGCAGTGCATATTCCAACAATTACTCATGTATTATGAGTTATTATGAATTATTATTACAGGGTAACTAAACATAGACTTAATGAAAAACAATTGGATATGAAATGTTCCTATGATCTAAGTCACTGTAGCTGCAAAACAACTAAAAATCTGTTTTTTTCCACAACCTATACCGTGACCTCACACAAGTGCTTTTAAATAAAATACTACTCTTGCCCATATCACAAACTCGTTTAGTAAAAAATATGAGCTAGTTTTTAAGCTAATGTTAAATAATGACATGACTGCAGTGTTGTCAATCAAGCATACATTCTCAACTAATAGTCGTGTTGTTCCCTCTTCTACAGAAAAGGGTTATTGACCAGCTTTGTCAGTCAAAAAAGGACAAGCTGACAAGTGATCGGGAATTGCTACTGAATGAGAGCTGAAAAGAGAGCAATTTTCTTGTGTAAATGATTGCCGTCAATTTAAACATCAACCCATCAAGGATTTCACTGAATGACCGAGGAAATAACAAAAGCAGTTGTTAAGCACTCCTTGGTAGAAGTGCTGATTTCTGTGGTCATGTCAGCCATTTCAGATATGTGATTCACCGTGGTAACAGAGGAAAGGTAATGGACATGCTAGATGACTGTGGAGAGGAACATGTGAAGACCGTACATTACTGTGGATGGTGGTAGAAGTTAAGAGAAAGACTTGTATTAACCATTTCTACCAACAGAATGATATATCCAGACAAATCAATCAACATTTACTTGGGTATGTAATGTAATTCTAAACATTGTTGGTCTGACTATAAAAATAATCCTGGCGTTCTTTTTAGTTCTCTATTGCTGTGGCTCTTCACACTTTGGTCCTATCAGATGGATTATGGGGACATTTTGTTCAGACATGCAGGTCGCTGGAGGATGAAGCCTGTTGGTGACCCCCTGACCTTTTTCTCTAGCACTCAACAACTCGTTGGATTTCCATTATGAAATTGGTATCCACAATCATGTCCATGTTTGTGTGGAACTGTACTATTATCATCATGCCAATCAAAAAAATGAATAAAAGCAAAGCCATCAGGAGAGCATCATCCCATAAATGCTCATAAAAAGGGCTGCAGGTTGGCACTGCTATCCTCTTCGAGCCATGATTTCTTTAAGCCTATATTTGTATACATTTTGGCACACTGGCACTATTATATATACACTACGTTTACTAGCAAGGTGAATGTAGACATATATCAATCGCAGGAGGCCTGGAGGAAACGGTGTCTTCTGGGAAATTCACTAGCCTCTTACTGATGCTACATAAGTAGAACATATGTCACTAACAGATGTCATCCAGTTCAGTCACACGACAAAAAAGTCAACACATAGGCACAATAGCACCTTTTCAGAGCTTATCCCATTCATCTTTCTTTGCCCTGGAATTCTTCGTGCATGAATCATTAAACTAAATCTACAATCTGTGTTAATCCATTGTGTGATTTTAATAGACACAATTTGCAGCAGTGCAATCGAAACAAAACCAGCTTCGAGAAGTCTAGGCTGTTTTATTGAAAAGCTAATATTTTCAGTCAGGAAACAAACGGTTGAGAAGGAATAAAAAATGTCCTTTCAATGCAGTGAGGAAGCCAGGAAAGCCTTAAGAATAACAAAGAAATCCTGCTGTGCACATGCATGGTGCCATAAGCCAGCTCTCAATGATTAACTTGGTCTTTTTGGACTGAGAGAATTCCCTAATTTGATTGTGGTTTTCCTTGGATTGTCGTCATTTCCTCATCAGAAGTTTTCATTGACTATGCGAGCACTGAAGATCTGTCAAACATCAAATAAAATGTGCATGTTCACACGCAACTGGAGACACAGGCTGTTATCTTCTCGTTTCTATTGAGTGTGAACTTTGCCCCACAAAAGATGCTTTTCTCTGTTACCTTGACTTGAAGACGGTGAAATGTGTCCGGCATAATGGAAGAATGCCTTACAGCGCCACTAATGACACGTTTGACTATCAGATGTTGGTTAAAGGTCGTCTCTCAGTGGGCACTTGCAAATTGTCAGTGTTTATTGGAGTGATTCAGAGGTTTTAAAGTGATAAGACATCGCATTAGATCGTTATGTGTGCAAAAATTACTGCAGCAGAATAAAGAAAACTCCAGAAAACTAATAAATGGAGTTTTACAGAACTTAGTTCGGGAGCAATGACCACGCCCCGAACGTAGCTCATTCCCGCGCACTAAAGCATTTAAAC
Source organism: Pseudoliparis swirei (assembly GCF_029220125.1). Classification (NCBI taxonomy): domain Eukaryota; kingdom Metazoa; phylum Chordata; class Actinopteri; order Perciformes; family Liparidae; genus Pseudoliparis; species Pseudoliparis swirei. The sequence continues at coordinate 14,859,556 of NC_079410.1, read as the reverse complement.
CGAGCACACCTGCCCAACTTCCTGTGACTCTGTCTCTACATCCCTCCCTCCCAACCCCTTTTTCAAAAAACATACCATCCTCTCTCCCTCACAGGAACGGGGGATTCAGCCCTCCGAAGCTTCAAGAGGAGACAACCCCCACCCACGAGTTTCCACTCCCCGTTCCCACAGCTACCGGGACACCGGCAACCCGCCGTCTCACCCCGCCGACCTTCTCTCTCTCTCTCTCACCCACCTAACCCCTCTACCTCCCTTACCTCTTACCCCTCGACCGTCATCCCGTTCCCCTCGACCCCATCCCTACATCCCTCATCCCCACATCCCTTCCCCTCGACCCCTTTTCCTTTTTCTCTCTTTCGCAATAAACCGATCAAACTCATATCGCTACCAGCGTGGTTATTGTTAGTGAACTTATATTGTCAGTGAACAGTAAAATACCAAACATATTTTTCACATTAATAACACTTTATTATATTATATTATATATTTCACTTTGCTTGCACACTTAGTTTAACAAAGACAATCATGTATCCCTGGATTATGTTATCAGGAAACCTTTATTTTAGTGAATGAAACACTCCATTTATGTCGCACACAGGGGGTGGTGGAGTTGGATGCTTAGTATTTCGAGGCATGACAGTACTTGACAGTATTACAAATGAAATATGCATCTGTATGTCTGAGAAAATAAAGCCAAAATAAAACAAAATAAAACGAGAAACAGACTACAAGCAAAATCCCAGAATCATGATGGAGATATTCTGGACTACAACCCGAGGTACTGTAAAACATTATTGCATGTGATTCCCTCACCTCCACAAAGGCAGGACGAATAACTAATTATTACACTCATATAACCGAGACCAAAATGCCCTAGGATGTGGAACACAGTACACTCTTGCTGTGGTTTTCACATCTGTGCCAACAGAAATATTACCCTGGGTGTAATGTATCAACAAGCCTGGAAACAACAATAACAACTTTGGTGACAGCTTGGGAATTACAAAACCTGGACCTGTGGATAAATATATGTCATATTTGCTCCTCATCACTGAAATCTCCCTGGTGTTTTCTCCTGCACATCCAGTTCGCCTCCAGGAGGCCCAAGGAAGGTATGGATGGATGAATGAATGCATTGATATATTCGGTTCTGAACACACACCATCATCACACATACACGCACATACAAAAATGTTTGAGCCGAAACTGCAGAACAGGAACTTTTCCTAGCGGCAGCACTTCCTTCTGAACCCTTAGTACAAGTGTGCTTCAGCTTTCAACGCATACATAATCTGTTTATCTGTGAAACAAAGGTTAACATTTGTACTTTTAGGACTGGTTGACAGACTTGAATCGTCTTTTTATATTGAATATCAAATGACGATTCAAGTCTAAAATCTGGAATTACCTTTCTGGATCATGAATACTGTCGGAGGAAAAATGTGCTTGGCGAGTATCTCTCGCTTGGAATACTTTTAAGATTAACCTGATTATGTTGGGTCATGGTAAATGGTCAACGAACAATGAGCCAGGGTCATAGTACCGGACAGGGCAAACACCATTGATTACACAGGGGAGGGGATTAGACTGATAGACTCAACATTCTTCTGGAGTGGACTCAGGTGGACTTTGGCCCTCTCTGGAATCGTATAAAAGATGGGGTCTTGCTCTGACAAGGCAGCAGTTATCTCTGACGGTCTTGAGAGAAGGCTCAGGGATTCTGCTCCATTCTGCTGAATGATTTCAAGACTTGTTTTTATTTAGCGCTTGGTTGATTACTTGTAAAACTTGTTACTATATTAAGAGTTATGAGGCAACCATGCTTAAACTACTTTTGATTTCTCACAAGGTAAAGGAACATTAATTCACACCACAAATACATGTTAAGATGTTGTATGTTTGAAGTAGCAGCTTTTTTCATGAAGGTAAATGCTACATTTCATAAATGTATTAGTTGTTATTGATATTAGCAAAGGTCTTTGTTTCAGGTGAGGTGACCCACCTCTGCTTTAAAACAATGTGGGAAGCCCTGCAATGCATTGATCTCGACTAGAGTTGTGCCCCATACAGATTTGACTGGATTCCAATTGTGCTTCAGTTTCTTCTCAAATACTGATTTGTGTCCTATCGTTTAAGTCAGAGATGAAACTTAAATAAGATGAAAACAGGAACAAAACTTAGGTAGCCATACAAAAGAAGTATAGCTGTTAGGTGCGGCATGATTTTGGTGCCATTATGACTGGGAACAATGCTTCATCCTCTTAGACTGACTTCTAATCAGCACTGATTACACTTTGCTGTATATCTTTGCCTCAATCAAAACATCAAGTTGAGTATCAGACCACAACAACAAACCACTCCCCAGTGACTGTATGATCAACATTGGTCAACATTCGTAACTCTAACACCTCATCTTTAACAAACATCGTTGAGGGGTAACATCTGTTATTCACAAACTTGACGCGATGGTCTAGGTGTCTAAGTGACAAATGGGGGCAACAATTATTTAAATGGGCCCAATATTGAGCAAAGACTCTGCAGCCAGCATAATTAAATGGGGCTAATCCGCACTGTTAATTTACATCCACTAAAAGTGCTTGTTTTTGTCACCGATGGGCTCAGAAGTGTCTAACCAAATTATGAAAAGGGTCCTATACAGATAAATAAAACGTCCTCATGCAATTCGCTTGATCTGGTTTATCCACCCAAGTCTCGCTCAAGGAGAATCTTGCATCTAATCCACATTATCTAAATCAGCGAAATATTCAGACATTAAAATCTCACTCTCTGTCATCCAACACATCAAACTCCTCTCTCCAACGATTGTCTACCAGTAACAAGTCACATGACCCGATTACAAACTGACTGGAACAAGCGAAAGGTAAATAGGGTCCTTTAATAATAACAATCTGAGCCGCCACAAGCATTGTGTTCTTGGGGCCCCCCATCTCTCCGATCTAATGATGTCGTCAGGATAGGCTCCGTCAACATGCAACCCCCACGGGGGCCGAGTCGCTCGCCACTATTCCTCCGCTCCCCATCAGCCTCAATCATCATGCTCTCCGCAGGGTTCCTTTACAAGCCACACTTTCGCAAACAACTTCTCTAAAATGGCAGATTGACAACTAAAGGCGGAGCTGCGATGCTTTTAGTGGAAGTGGAAAGTGTCTAAAGCCTCAGGGTACGGGTGGGCTGGGCTACTGTTGGAAAGAAGGACAAATCTAATCATAACATTTAGCTCAAATGTCAACTTGCTCCCCTCTTGAGAGACAGAATGGCAATGGCTGGAGTTTAGGATGCATTTGTTCTCCTTCTCACTCTCGCCCTCCTCTTCCCTCATTCACGGCTGTCCCCCATGGATCTCTTAATCGACTTGAGAGATTGGCAGAGCCTCAGACACCTCGGCATGGATGGAGAAAAAGCGAGATATAGAGTTAGGTAAGAGGACAGGGGACAGTGGAAAACTCATATTATCTCCCTGCGGGAGTATTGGATGGCTGCAATCCCAATGTGCATCACTTCATTAAAGAGCTGATGGCTTTTTGAACACACATCATGCGAAGTAAAAACACCCCTCTGTATTGCTTTTATTTAGACATTTTTCTGGTGTGCTTCTCATAAACACCAGTTTGCTGTATGTAATGTGCGGACTTATCCACCACTGCATGGGCCAGAATATTGGGCCCGTTACTCTCACTCTGCCAAGGCTCAGAGTCTCCCTGATTTCTAGCTTTTATTTGCTTTCACACTGCAGGTAACAGGAACAAGTGGACTGGAAGCTTATTAGAGGAAAACAATGTATTGATTTGTTTGCACAGTGTTGCAAAACAGTGTGATATCATTTTATTGGTGCTTCTATGTGTGTATGTTAGTCTGTGAGAAGGGTAAAGACTTATGAGTTTGGATATGTAATCGTGTGTGCATCCACGTTTAAGTGTCCTTTCTTGGTTATCGCCTGCTGCTTGAATCATTTTAAAATCCACATCCAATATGGCTCATGGCTGTATCGCCTCCCAGCAGCCTCCTCCAGCCACAGGGATGGGATATTGCGTCCAGTAAACCAACAGACTTTGCATGGCGACATGTTTTTTAAGCGGTTTCTAGAATGAAAATGCTACCAAATGATTCAACACAGCGCTTCATTCTGTGCTATATGCCTTGATAAGCCAGCTAGAAAATATGGGAGAGTTGAGGGGGGCAGGAGATTATTTCATCAGTTTCAGAAGCAACACAGATAAAGTCATCATCATTGGAATGATTCATCTTATCAAGGCATATTGATTGTTCTGCACAGTAACGTAGCAGCAGATCGCTCAAGCTCAGACAAATTCCTCTGGCAAAGTAAATGGATTCCCAATGACAATGAAAACTGAATCTAAAAACCACTTCTCTACACAGGAAATAATAATTGAGACACAGACAGGCTGACAATTACTCAATTATCGCATTAGATTCTGGCACAAAGCTTACGAAACCAAAGTCCTACCTGATGCAAGCTAAATAAACAGACAAACTGAGTTAAGACATGAGGTTCACTGAATTAAAAGAAAATCCTGATGAATAGCAGCCCACGGACTTTAGCTACCTTGCCCGGACAAGGGAAACCGGGGAACCCTCCCGGAGCCAGACCCAGGAGGGGAGCTCGCCGGCGAGCGTCTGGTGGCCGGGCCTTCGCCTATGGGGCCCGGTTGGGCTCAGCCCGAAGAAATAACATGGAGCAGCCACCCTGTGGACCCACCACCCGCAGGGACAAGCAACGAGGTCGGGTGCTATGTAGACCAGGCAGGGGCCCGGCAGGGGGCCTAGGCGTGCCGATCGCAGAGACTAGCTCTAGGGACGTGGAACGTCACCTCGCTAGCGGGGAAGGAGCCAGAGCCGGTGCGGGAGGAGGAGCAGTACCTGCCAGATAAGGTTGGGCTCACCTACACACACAGCACTGGCTGTGAAACCAGCTAAGGTGGTTCGGGCATCTAATTCGGATGCCTCCTGGACGCCTCCCTTTCGAGGTTTTCCAGGCACATCCAACTGGGAGGACCCCGGGGAAGACCCAAGACACGCTGGAGGGATTATATCTCCCAGATGGCCTGGGAACGCCTCGGGATCCTCCAGAATGAGCTGGGAAATATTGCGGGTGAGAGGGAAGTCTGGGTCAGCCTACTGGGTCTGACCCCGGATTAAGCGGATAAGGATGGATGGATGGATGCTTGACTGAATTTCATAAAACATAAAAATTGCTTGGAGTTGTGGAACATTGGGGTTTTCAGGTCATTCAGGTACACTGGTTTACTGTCAATGGTTTAAAATACTAATAACAATGAATTGTTCTTACGCTGCTAGCAGAGCTAATACGCAATGGACCACTGTAAACCACACTGAAGCACAAATCAGTCAAAGATCATATATATATATATGTGATTCCTCAAACATCGAAATCCATATTGGGTTTTTTATTTAAGAAAATACACATTGACATAAAATGTGTACATTTTATTGACATTTATAGTTATTTTAATTTTGATTTAAAAAGCATTTGCCATAATAAGATTAAAAAAGAGATTTGAAGATTTGGATTTGATCAAATGCTTTTGGACTCTGCAGTAGTAGGAGGCAGTAGTGTTGAACCATTGATCCTGGCTATATTCAATTATTGACACCTTCTGAAGGCTGCACTGCCTCTATTACATTCTTTATTATGAGCCTGAAATGGAACCACCATTTATATTTACCGTGCTACCGTTATTTAATTTTTTTCACGCAATTGTGTTATGAAAAAGTGTGTTTTTACAGACAGCTTTATTTTGTTGAGCCTAAAGTGAATCACAACCTCAGACAGTGACAGAGAAAGACAAACCATGCAAAGAAAGAACTCTATTTATCTTTGCTTATCTTTAGAAAACAATCGACAATAATGAACCCAGTTATTTAAAACCACAAATTTCAAGGGCTGCTTGGCAACTAACAGATGCAACGCATGAGCAGACAACATTGGCTCTCTTCGAAGGCGGTCGCATTTTCTCTCCCTCTCCTCCCCATGACCTTCCCTTCCCTGCTTGGCTTCTCTCGTCATGTCTTGTCTTGTTTTATACTTGAGAGACTCTCTCCTCATCGCTCTTCGAACTAAAAACCATGGACCGATCAACTGATCATCTGATCAACTGGTCTCTCAACGCAATTGACACCGTCTTCTCGACGAGAAGCTTGGGTTCGGGGGAACCTGCCCGTCCTGCCGGGACGTTGCAGCTGGTTACACGATGGACGTGTCGTGTGCCTAGCAGCCCTTTCCGTGGAGGACGTAGATGACATCTACCTATTCGGAACTATGATTACAGGATTTCTGCTGTTTGGATTTGGCGTTGCCCTGGTTTATCGGAAAATTAAGGAAACGGGGACAGCCGTTAAAAGCCCCCTAAGGCTGCCCGACGAAATTGGATCGATTTGAAAAATGGGAGGAAAGTGGTGGAATAGTAGTGCGCAAATTGGATGTAGCTGCTGGAAGACCAAACAATCCCAATCTTATCTGCTTTCGGCTCCCTCAACCAGAACGGGCCTTGGCCAAGGCCGTTACTGGAACAACAACTCCCCTGAAGATCGCTGAAGTGAGAACCTCTCTCATTCCCTTCCCCCTATCCACAGACACCTGTGGTTGTTTTCTCCCAGGACCTTTCAAGGCTATCTCCATGGCAACGACTATCTTGCGGACTGTGAACTCTGTCTGTTGTGGCCTGGGGGAGGACGACATACCAGACCACGCACACACAAACTTTCAATATACTGATTTGCATTCACTACCCCCCTCCCCCCATCCCACGCCTTCGCCTGCTTCTTACCCCCAGTGTGACCGGACGGGGCTGTGGCTGGCGCTGTGAGGCTGGCGCCGGACCGGCTGGCTGCTTGTCGGTGCTGGTTACCTTCTGCCCCCAATGGATGGGCTTAGATCACCCAGTTGTTGGATTACCTCCACTCGCCCCTTCCTACTCGTTGCAAGTCATGTCTAAAATGTATGTGCTTATGTGCTAAGGTGTTTTTTTCCTGCTCCCACACTGTACCCCTCTCGGGGCATAGTCGGGGGGTTGGTGTTTTTTTCTCGCCTTCTTCCCTCATGTTATGCTGTAATCTTTCATCTACCCTTTCTTGCAATTTCGATGCTTTTGTACCTGTACTCTGGCAAACGACAAATAAATTCAAATCAATCAATCAAATCAAAATCAATCAATCAAAAACATAATAAAGATGAAAAAGATTTCTTCTCCAAAGCATGGCAATAGCTATGTTTTATTTTTCACCTGGATCCCCATTAGCTGCTGCCAACATGACCGTAAATCTTCCTGGGTTGAACACATAAGATAAACATTTTACACGGCAAGAAAGCAAACATTGTAGACACAAAGCAAAGACATGGCAAACAGAACGAGGAACCACAAATAACACTCGCCATCGCACCAAAAAGTGAGCTATACTCTATGTGCTGCGGCGTATTTAATGAACACGAATTCCAGATATTCTGCCTGTGTAACTGGGAACTGAACTTCTCGGACAAGTTAGAGAACAGTTTAGAAGAGCTGTCAGGTCATCTTCTTTGCAGATTACGGCCAGGATAATCTTTCCTCTTTACGACCTGCTTCGAGATGAGTGCCTGCCGAAGCGAAGACTACTTTTAACTACTTAAAGTAGCTTGTTTGAAGAGATGTTTTTGAATTAAGACTACTTTAGAGTGTATTCAAACCAGCACATCTCTAAATGCCGGTCTATTTGTCGGCCTCAAACAATGCTGAGTGAGTGAGACCATGACCTCTTACAGGCGTGGAAACTTGAAGTCTTTCTTCAGCTTCCACACTGTGCTGCGATATACTTCAGAAGCGCCTGGACGTTGTCCCTGCACTGTAGATATATGGAGGCATTGGACAAGGCAAAAATCAAGCGGCAGAATGTCATTCTTGATGTGGCAGAACAGAAAAAAAAACTATTTGCACAGGATAATGGCCGGTTTGAGATCCAAAACAAAGATCGGCTCTGGCTCACCCCACTGCATGAAAAGGCCGCACTACATTTTTTAGCACAGCTTCATTCACTGCTCCCGAGTGCACCATCAATATCACAATGTTACCTCACAGATGCAATGCTCATGTTCGTCAAGATGGCTGCATTTCTCATCCTTTATTGATATCACGTTTTCTTTGCCCTTTGCTTTTTTATTAAGATGAATCAGTTTGAGGCGGATTTCAAATTTCTGACCGCGAGGTTCCCTTCTCAGACAAAACTCATACTGAATACATTTTTTCAAGGTTATTTAAATAAAAGGAGCATTTTTTCTTCTTCTATGATTTTGACTCATTGAGATTTCTTAAAATATGAGTATAATGTTTTATGGATAAACTTGTGTTGATACGTGTTTTTCAGCAGGATATTTTGAGGATGGTTCTATTCAGAAAACAGGATTGCTTATTTCATTTGAAATACAACAAATGAAGTACATGTTTAAGAACACTTCAGAATCAGAGATGAACCTGCAGAGATATATACTCTTGCTGATTACCCAAGTGTACAGTGTTTAATAAAAACAAATCAGCGTGTGCTGCAGGAACTGCAGAAACCCCACCAGTCTGATTCCAACCTTGAATTCATGTTGTCGTTTTCATTCATTTTGTGAGTCAGACTGAATCACGCACAGCGCTGACCACATCACCTCAAACTCCCACAGCACCTCCTACAGGAAGCCTTGAGGCACACTGTATGTGGGTCTTCTGCAAATGTACATCTCAGACAAAGAGAACAGGGTTTTTACCGTATTACATTACCGTATTATTTATGTGCACTCGCCCCACGGTTTGCAAGTAACTCAAAGAAAACTCCCTCCATTTCAGTCCAATATAAAAACGTTTTTGTGAGAATCTCCCATAATTGGATTCCTTGAGTGCTATAAAAAGCATTAGAATGAAAAATTCTTTTATGAAACCTTAATTAAATAACCCTAATAAACTGCACAATGATGATACCGCTTGAATTCACAATAAAGAAGATCTCTGTTTCCTTCTCTTGGTAATAAGTGGGAATTGATTGGTTCTTCCAGAGAGCCGCTTGTGATTTTTCACGGGAATGACGCTACAGACACCCAGTTTGTAATTCTGCAAATACAAGGGCTTTTCATCAATAGGTCATGGTCTCAATCACCATAGTTGTACCTCATAGAGGTGATAGAACAATTACTGAAAAAACATTAATTCAAATAGAAATCTTTGACATTATTAAAACTGTATTTCTTCTTTTTTTTCCTGCAGACGGATCAGATGAAAACATAAGCTCACCAGTGTTCAGATACAGTAGAATAAACTACCTTGAGCAGGTCACGAGAAGCTCTGGTACAAGTGCTCTAATTGTTATTACTCTCTGTCCGCAAACATGAACACTTATTAGACTGAATAAAATGGCCATGAAGTCGGTTTTGGGTCTTGTGCCTATTAGCAACCTTGAAAAGCTCCAACGTCCTGCCTTCAACATGTTCGATATTGCTGCGAGAGAGAGACTATTTATAATGGATAACTCTGCCAGCTCTGGCATAAAAATGTTTCCCTGAAGCCAATTGAAGCTCCTTTCAGACTTTGCTTTCCTTTTCTTTTTGGGTCTATGCACACGCACACCCTGTTATTAGTGGATGAACCACACATAGACGGTTATTTAAAACATTAAACCCCTGGAAAAATAGAAGTCAACAGCAGGTCAGGACTTGAGGCAAACTGAAGCACTGAACCAATTTCAGTTAACAAGCGACAATCGTTAAGCGGCATGCGAGTTGGGAAAAGCAATCCCGTCCCAATCTGTCTCAGCCCCTCCTGCTCGGATGATACCCGCTCCCTCACATAGAGGCTTGTTGTGTCGGGGCCAAACTAATGAACGTGGCGCACTCAACCTTCTGGCTGCCAGAAAACGACAGACTTGCCTCACAAGTGAATAAACAAGCAGTATTGATCAGATTTCCCGGCAACACGTGGTTTGAAAGTGCAACATCCACAATTATTTGTGCGCAGCTAACCAGTCGAGGCCTTGTCAGGTCTCGTACCCTGCTGCTGTGCTTTGACACATTTCTGATGTTCCTCTCACAATCATTATCAGAGCCGGATCATGAAGTGTCGCCTCAGTGCGACCTAACACAAGGGGGCACGGAGGCAAGTCACAGGTCTTCATAGATGGAAATCAACACTCAGAGGTCCCCACACACACACATGCACACACACACACACACACAGCAACACACATTCACACTCCACAATGTGCAGCAGAGTTGACTTTGAACCAAATTCACATCTAAGCTGCAACAATGAGACGGGATCACAGGGGAGGATTGACGAGAGCAAATGTGTATTTGTATTTGTCGCCCGAAGAGAGAGCTGATTAATCTGATGAAACCCTAAGACACACACACACACACATCGTACATCTCCTTTCCCTCCTCCAGCATCCACTGTTTCACTCTTGACTATGCTCCACCATCTAGTGGAGCACTACGGTAGAGCAAGAGATGGAGCAGAGGAGCTCGGTTCATCTCAGGACGAGATCTTTATATCGATCAGAGAGTCCGACATCAGGCTGTGATTTGGGTGTTTCAGTGAAAAGTGTGTCCCCACCGTGCTCTCTCTAAGTGGAGAGGTGGCGGCAGGCGGAAAGGCTCGGGGGAGATGTCCCACTGTGAACCTTCCACTGTGAGTCTGCAAGCACAACTCTGCAGGGTTTGGCTTGGATGAAATACAGTTCTGGGAGACCAGTGACACGCCCTTAAGCACTGGGGTAAACACAATGCATCAATGGGACATGGACACTGTGTTGACGTTAATACCTGCAAAGAAAAACATGTGTGGGATCTCTGTCACTAGCACTTCAAGCACCACCAGGGGGAGCAGTGATCAGATGTGACATGCTGTCCACGCCACGGGTTTAAGTGTAAGTAAAAGGCCATGGTAAATAAATTATTATTAATGAGTAAAGATCTTTTTTTTTAATGGAGGAAAAATGTGTTGGATACTGTGTGTGCGTGTGTGCATGCATCTATGTGTGTGTGTGCGTGTGTGTGTGTTCAGACAGCAGAAACCCACGACCGTCTGGAAAGTGAATTTCTGATCACATACCATATTATGCAAACATAACAGTTAAAAAAAGGGAATATTTTATGTTCGAGGCTTTCAAGAATAAATCATAGATCCGCGCATGAGCACATAGCTACTCTAGGAATGTATATAAAATTAAAAAATAATTAGTGTAATCAATCCAAGCTTCAAATTGCAGGAACATCAATATCCATCCTGTCTTCAGATAGTGTCGGTTTGCAGGAAAAGTCAGTCACTTAAAATTCCTCCATGCTTCCCCTTTCTTCCATTTTGTACATGCATATAGCAATGTTAAATGTTCCCTCTTCACATCTACATCAATAGAATACATTTCTCACGAGGTCTATGTTTTGCAGCAGCCACAATTTGTAACCGCCGTCTCGCTGGTACGTAATCTACCACCGGCTCGGATGTTTTATTGAGGCGTGCGCTAGGTTTCAATAAAACATCCCAGCCAGTGAGGTCACGGCTGGATTGTTGTTTTTCATTTGCTTGTTTTATGTCTGCCACAGAAGATGACATGATTACTTCCTGTTGTCATCGCAGATTATGTTGTGTGTGTCCTGCAATTCATTGCTAAAACATGTAAAAGTCATTCATTTCCTCGCTACATGAATGAACCAGTGACTTATAACCTTGTAGCCTAAAGGAAGCATTGTGCCTCCTTATCACTCTCATCAGTGCAGTGTGTCTCCGTTTCACTGAATGAATAGAAAGGTTTTTAAATGCTCTAACAGTTCAGTCCAGTCAGGTCCAGTTCGGTCAAGTCCCAAATCTCTGTCCGACCTCCACTGTTAGAGGGAGACTCTACTGCTGCATCCCATAATGCTCCACCGCCAGCGGAGGCAGACTGTGAGTAATACTGTAAAGCAGAACACTTACCTGAAACAGCCAGCCAAAAGAGCCAGAGGGGAAGTGGTGGAGGCCAGAGGAAAGCCAGGGCAAAGGAAAGGAGGTGACCCAGCAGGAGTAAGGGCATTGCAGATTCACCCGGTAGGAAGAGAGAGAGAGAGAGAGAATCAAAATGTGCAACGGCCATATCCAAAAATAGGCACGATACAGACTTAAAAAGGATTACACAAGATCAACATTAGGATTGTCACAACTCTCTTTGCTTTTTCTTCAACAACTAGTTGATGTTTAATATCGTTGTAAAGAAAAGGACACAGGGTTTTAGACTTTTAAAACCAAACAAGGCATCATGTTGGTCTGTGGGGAAATGTAACTGCATGCTCACAATGTCTTAATGGACTTAACTATACTAACCCAAAAAATAATGAATAGATTATTCAATCATTAAAAGAAGATGAAACAAAAACATTTACTTAAATAGATAAATATAACTGAATCCTGTAGATGTGCTGCGTTCCTCCAAAAGGACTTTCTGGTGTTACTACTGATCAAAAGTACAAAATACTAATTGTGTCCAACACAGCAGGGAGTGAGCGTCCCGTCCAAAGATTGCTGGCATCACCAGCATTAGATTAATTAGTTTCTTTGTGTGTGTAATAAGCTAAATGAGAGTATTAACCCTCTTGTCGCCTTCGGGTCAATTTGACCCGATTCAACGTTTAACCCTCCTGTTACCTTTATATTTACTGACATATTTTACCCTTGGGGTCAATATGACCCCAGCTATTCAAATCTCCAGAAAATTATTAGAATTAATATTGTTTTCCAAGTTTAAGTGTGAGGTACTTTATGTTTGTTTGTTGACAACCGAAAGAACACCGACATTAAACATTGAATCGGGTCAAATTGACCCGAAGGCGGCAGGAGGGTTAAGACTTTGTGTTTTGGTTGAGTGGTCTGTCGCATCATGTCTGTCAAGCTTTATTGGGTTTGAATCCTCGGTGATGTTACTCTGTATATTTAATAATAAAATATATTCAATAAATGTTCAATGAAGATTACAACTTTGGAATTCCCACTGATTCCAGTGCTCACGCTGGGACCACCATCTTCAAACCTCGCCATCCTTTTGATCCCGATGACGCACAAGTTTCATCGCGGCGTCTTACGAAGTCGAGAGCCGAACGCGATAACAAATCTGCCTATAGACGGACAGTCGAGACAAATAAAACCTGCTATCTTGGAATTGCTTTTGGACCACATTGGCCATGATGACGCCCCCCATCCACACACTCACACACACACACACACACACACACACACACACACACACACCTACACACACACAGACAGAGAGACTCACAAGGTTTAAACAATAAAACAAGACCAGTCACACGTTGTTACTGCTGGTAAAGAATCTGTGTAATAATCCAATTATGACCGTATGTAACGGCCAAGGGATTCACATTGAGGGAAACACAGAAAACACGCATTGGAAGAGTGAAGACGAAAAACATTTCAATTTACTCTATTAGTGTAGAAAGAACTCTCCGTGTGAAACGTTTTACTGTGGGAGAAGGAAGAGCACTGTCTCCGACCTGTCCAAGAGGTCACCGTGCATCACAAAGAACAAGGACTGAACCAGTCAGAACCGAGTATTTTGACTAATATTTAAGGGAAATTTTTTTAACATTATTTTTCTAATTTTCATTTGAAAACATATTGAAACTAGAATGGGCACTCAGTAGAGTGCATACCTTCGCATATCACAAGATTGGGCATTGAATTATGAACATGTTGGCATTAGTTGCATGCCAATTGGATACAAATTGACCGAGTTATGGTAAAAAGAAGATGTTGACCTTTTCATGACCTTGACCTTTGACCCGATTGATCCCAAAATCTAATCAAATGGTCCCCGGATAATAACCAATCATCCCACCAAATGTCATGCGATTCAAGAAGATTTTGACCTTTTCGTGACCTTGACCTTGACCCGCATTTTCAATGCGAAGGTAATGATTAAGTTGTGCTCTGTGCAAGGATCTGAAGTGTTCTTAAGTTAGTAGAATATGATGTGTAGCCGAGGACATCTCAGCAGCACCGCAATACTTATTTTGACAATGTTCCAACTTACTCGTACTCATTGTTCAGCCTTGTAAGAAACAAAAATGAAGAGCTTTACTGATAAAGAAAGCCTTGAGTGAAACTAGAGCTTAGCACATTTTACGGCAGATAAAAGAAAAAGGCATTGAGGAATTAATCTGTGTTTTTCTTTCTTCTACCACTTTTGAATAAATATATTTTAGGAATCTGTACCTTTTGTTAATCTTTCAAGTTAACACACCTGAGCTCTTCCCCAGTTTCTGTCATTCACGCGAACAGTATAACCGCTTGCCTGATGGATTCTCAATGTTCGTTAATTAAATACACAATACGAGACACAAATTGAATTATATTTATAGAATCTAGTGAAGGGAAAAAGACCTGGAGGTCAAGAGTCAGAGCTCTCTATTCATGCGAGACAGAAACCGCCTTGATGAAAAAGAACAATTCTCAAAATGAAGGTCAGTCGAGAGACAAGGAGATGATGTTGGACGGATGTTTTTTGACTGGGAACTGTTGATCATCAAACTAACTTCAGCCAGACGCCAACTGAGTTGTTTTCCTCTGCTTCAGCGGTTCCTTTTTCCAACGGCATGAAAACTCAGATGCTTCTGTATATTTATCCCGATGTGCATCATGCTGTCCTGGTTAATTACATGAAGCGAGCAAAGCCCCATTAAACATCCAGCCAATATTGGGATATATATTTTACGAATATATATATATATATATAACGGATATATATTACGGATATATATATATATATTTATTTATAACGGATATATATATATATATATATATATATTTGATATGTGTTTGGCAAAAAGTGACAACAAATTACAATACAAAGATGCAACAAGATACGTCTGTAGAAAACGTAGAAAAAGTCTTGCTATTACATTGTATGTCCATCTGGGAACATTTTAAAGTGAATTTCCTGAACTTAAGTAGATGTCATAGTCACAGTTTGAAAGAAAAAAAAAAGAATAATATTACAGGTTTTTGTTAATATAGGGAACACACTTGTTGAATGTCTTTTAGCTGCGTGATTTAGCATCTGCACGTTTACATTGAAGTTTATAGTTTCTTCTCACATTATGGTGTTTATAGCTTCTTCTCACATCATGGTGTTTATAGTTTAGTCTCACATCATGTTGTTTATAGTTTAGTCTCACATCATGGTGTTTATAGTTTATTCTCTCATCATGGTGTTTATAGTTTAGTCTCACATCATGGTGGTGTTGTTTTCATGCAAAGGGCTATATATGTTCCCATCATTACAGCTAACTGAAGAACAAGGATGTCCAGCCCTCACACAAGGACGCACCAGCAACGTACATCCTTTTGATAGGTATGTGGGCTGTGAAGTAGTACTAGCTGGGTGAAGATGTAGCAGCACCTTGTAGCTGCAGCGGCACAATGGACCTCTTTGAGGTGGACGTCTGGAAATAGATCTACTTTTAAATCTCTGTCTTGAGCCTGCAGAGTACGGTTTAAGGTGTAAGATTATGAGGTTGTGTTGTTCCCAAGGTAACAGTCTCCCCTTGCCTCTCCTCAGACTTTGAATCATTTGGCAGCACAGACAGACAGACAGACAGGCAGGCAGGCAGATGGATATAGACATGTTTTTGTCATTGCACAGTTGACTAAATTAACATATAAAGACTTAAAGAGAGATATGTATTAATATAATACACAATATACAGATTATATTAGAATTAACAATAAACATGCCAAACCACTAAGCCACAAATATAACATATACATATAGGACAACACACTACGAGCATTAAATAGACAATATTGTGCATATGTGTAGCAGTTTTGTTTTGTGTTTTAAATCCAATGAGTAACAGTGAATATGTAAATGTGCCATGTGCAAAGTTTATTGAAGGAGAAAACGATTGAGATGGAAGTTCCACAGCTGAGGGTGCTCTGTTCAGACAGAAGTGAGGCGTCGTAAAGAGTTATTGCTTTGGGCAGGAAAGGTTTCCTGTATCGGTCCTGTGACAGCAAAGCTGAATCAATCTGTTGGAGAAGGAGCGCTACTGCCTGTCCAGTAGGAGGTGGAGAGGGTGGTCAGGTTTATCTATAATGGACACCAGTTTGTGCTGTGTCTTCCTCTCCAACACCACTTCAAAGGGGATTGCACTGGCCACAACAAACTGATAGAGGACAGCCGACATCTTGCAGGACATGTTCAAGGATCTCAGCTTCCTCAAGAAATGGAGTCATTTCAAGTCAAAGCACAGGAGAGCTGCAGAGCTAACGATTAACATCTCAGTCACTGTCCAGTCGGCCAAACCGAGGTCTGTCAAGTGGTCCGTAGTTCTGCCCGGATACGATTGAGCAGGCACATGACGGCATCAACCACTCCCTGGTGAGGGAGATGCATCCGCAGAGGGTCCTGCAATGATTTCCCCTGCGATCCAAGGTGGGTCAAGACCCGCCTCTGCAGCATCTTCATCACAATGATAACGAGATGTGAGGGCGACTGGTTCGTAGTCTTTGTGGCCGGAGGTCGTCTTCCACGGCGGCGGTATTTTTAACCCATTTTCTCCACTTGTCCAACCAAATCAGAGATGTAAGGTTCAAGGTAAACCATATAAAACGAATAAAGCTGGAGCAAACAGCTGGAAAGGACAGCTGCAGTAGCGGCAATGAAAACACAAAATCTACTGACAACAGCTGTGTGACATTTAAGGAACTTTGGATTGTGAAAGCAAAAAAGACACCGAATTAAAAAGTGATTAACAACCAAATGAAACGGATTCGAGCGATTGACAGATGAGAAAAAGCTCTCTTCAAAAATTAAATTAAAGAGTAAATCTCTCACATGCGTACAGCCGTGGTCTGCAGCATCACCGTGGAGTGGCAGGGTGATTACAGATGAGAGGGATTGGCCCTCCTTGTCTCCTTTTTAATTGCCTAACTCACTTTAATAGGAACCATCTATCACTCTTCACGGGATTTCACACGCATCTGAGGAAGAGAGTATTTATTACTTCTCAAAGCAGAACTGTTCAGATCCACCCGTCCATCAACTCCACACACACACATACACACACACACACACACTAAGTCGGACCTGACTGCTGTCACACCACCTGAGGATCATCGCCTGCATTTCAGACATTCCCCTGAAAGTGAAGTGAGCACAGGGACATTAGGAAATAGAACGAAGTTGCAGGAGTCAGCATCTTCACTTCTGCAGAGGTCAATGAAATATTCTGTTGCAATCTCCCAATCTATCACACAGTGTACCCACTGTCTCTGTACCAATACAGTGTTTTATCAGATACAGAGTATTAATAGAGAGGATGATTTATATATGAAAGTAAACAGTTGGTCAGTTTTTTCTTAACATTTAGTTTCATGTTTTGAAGATTGCCACACTCAGAAAACTGCTAAGACATAGGAAGGCTTTGAAAACTGCAACTGCAAACTCCTTGAGTACAAAACAGTTGTAATGAAGGTCTAAAAGCTTGGCTTTGAAACAAATAAAATGCTATTTTTGGACCAAAGAGTGCAGGACATTATATCTCTTGATTTTTTTAATTCATTTTTTGTGGACTGCCTCTATCAGAAAACATATGATTCAAAAAGCCCTTCAGATTTCCTAATTCATTAACATATACCTCCAGCTGAGCATCTTTACCCTCGACTTGACGACTACCTTTGCAAAGGTGACTACTCAGTGCACTCCTGCATGTTGAGCAGGTCAGATCGCTATCTTTATCTCTAAAAAGGCCTATCATCAAGTAGCTGTTGAAGTGAGAATACAACGCTGTACAATAACGGCTGAGCACCAAAACAAGCAGACAGGTCACATTTAAGAGACTATTTGGTGAACATAGAGCCACATAGCATCCCTATAGCCAGATATGTATCTCCGTAAATGGTAATGACCTCAAACAGATTTAAAAGATAGCACATTTGGAAATGTCACTGAGTGGACAAAGCAACCACATTTTCTGCATATAAAGTGCCATATCGGCAGGTTTAGGGTTAAATAATACTGTGTTCATACTGTGTTTTCTTCACACTGCAGATGGCTGCAAAATTCCAGCAACTCTAAATATCCTACAGTAGATTGTAGATTGTTTTAATACATGCACATTAAACTAATTCAGGCAGACATTCTTAAACCATGTTTAGCTGTGCAATTTGAGTTTCCAATGGCTGTTCATTGATGGGGGGTTTAACATACACCAGCGGTCGCCAACCCGTCGATCGCGATCGATCGGTCGATCTCGGAGACGTTCCCTGTCGATCTCCAAAATAAAAATAAAATAAAATCAGAAACACATTGTTCCTCGTTCTCGAACATTTTCTGAAGTGTCTTCTGAAACGTTTTCTTCCTGACTGGAACATCGACGTCAGAAAAGATCTCCTCCTGATTTTAATGAACGCCTGAAAATGGGTTCTCTGACAGCCGTGTTCTCAGCTGTGCTTCCTGGAAGAGAGGAGCGTATAGTACAGGTGAGGCGCAGGGGAAATGCAGAAAGACCTTTATTCATAACTTTACATATTACACAAGTTCAAAGTACAAGGACATACAACTACGTCATCAATAAATAAATGTTGTAATGCCTGTCCCTTAGTGTATGTCATACACTGTTCCAATGAACCAATGCAGTATAATATAATAAGGTTGCCAGTCCCTTTAAGAGCGTAAGCAGACTGTGTGGTGTCATGTCCTTCGGTGGGTTGTTTGTCCCTGGTTTGCTCTTCACATTGATCCTGAGAGTAACATGATTAAAAGTCAAGCAGCATCGTCAGCAGCAAGTGTTAATATCTATTTACCTCCACTTGTGTGGAACAAATCGCTTTGTATATTCCCAGACCATTACGGTAAATCATAGGCTTGAGTGCAACACAACAGCAGTTTGCCACAACAGGATGAGCAATGAGGCCCGAACCGGCTCTCAAAGCCTGAACAAAGCCGGCAACGGTGCTGTGAAAACCCTAATTCATTAAACAGTACGGCTGAATAAAACACCGACAAGTCAGAAGATCTTTAAACTTCTGACTGAGTGATGGCAGCAGTTTAAAGGTGCAGCTGCTCGACTCCTTTGCTCTTCCAAAACTGCGGTCCAACCTCACATCAGGAGATGGTAGCAGTTTGAATGATTGCTGGCTACCAAAAAGTCCACTTCATCTTTTATTAAATCAAAATAATTAACACTGAATTAATGCTCCCTAAATGAAAAACGGAAGTATGGAAATGTATGAACAACAAATCATATCACATAAACAAAGTTATTCATACCCTTTAGGAATGAACAGCTCATATCTTAAATCAGGTAAAGCATGGGTTGGTTGAGCTGGCTAAAGAAAAAATTATGTATATTTAAAATGTAAAGATCCATAATATCACTGTGATTATTGGATGCTATTCAATAACGCCACTAGAATATTATATATTCCTAGAATGTGATATTAAAGTTTTTGTTAACAATAGGCTCTTTTCACAGCAGTGTGGCGCAGCCATTAGAGTGAGCCAGCATTTAGAATATTAGGGCCCAACACACCTCAATGGAAAAGTCCAGAATGAATCATATTGATTATACCTGTGTTTACCTGCAATGTTCCAATGGCTGCTGTGAAAAGAAACTATTGCTTCAGTACGATATTAAAAACTGGATTAATGTTAAACTTCAACACACAATTCAAATAACCACACACACACAAACTGCAGTCGTACTTAATAAAAGAGATAACTTCTCTCTTCAAACAAGTTATAATGTGAAATACTGTTTTTACTCTCACTTCAGACTCTTGGCTTTACCTGAATACCAACAATTAAATGGAAAAAAATTTAAAAAACAATGTAATGATGAGCATAAAGTGCTGTTTGTTCCCCCGTGAGAGGCGATGTCATTACTATATTCACATTCTTAGACTTTTCATCTCCCCCAGAGCTTTGTTGCAAAGCTTGTTTTGCATTACAGAACCTGCCACACGGGATGAGGCGGTAACACATTCTGGCAGCAGCTTTAATGCTCTTTGAAGGACGACTGGATTCAATCTAACACACGTGTCGGATAACCCTTTCGACAAACCCAGCTGACACACACCCACCTCCTCCTCCACCCAACATGTCCATCACATTTCCTTCAGCACACAATACATGAATGTTAACTTCAGGACATGAAGTCTACACGATACTCTCCACATCAGCTCTGATGACAGTGCCAAACATGTTAAATCACCCGCTGTCACTTTGATTACATACCTCCACTGTTGGGTGCAAAAGCAATAATTACTATAAACCAACAAGGATGTCTGCCTGTAGTGTTAAAGAGTCACACGATGGGCTTTCTATCCGTGTTGTATCATATCCTTCACAAATCCATTTCCAGAAGTGCATATGAGGTGACAGAGATTTACTGAGGAGAGGACTGACAACACCACTCATCACACAGCCTATTATCAGCACATGATCAAAACTTTCCTCCCTCCATTCAAGCATACATTATAATATCACCACACACACATAATGCACACCCACAATGATCTAACATTGTACAATGAGAAAAGTTCCCTTATGGAGACCGCAGAAACCTCTGCTCCACTAAACCCTTAGATGCTGATGAAAAGGTGTCTCCTCCTTCCTCAGACACATTCGATGGCTCCTGCATTGTGTAATCTGTTACAAGGAAAGCGGCTCATCTGCTGGTGTCGAAGGCAAAACTCTACGTGGTTTAATTGACTGACATTCAGAGAAAAGCTGAGCAAGGCTGAGCAGAGAGTACAGAGCATCTAACAAGGACACGTTCAAAGTCCTTGAGATGTCGCATGAAATACACAATGCACATTGTCGACAATATTATGATATCAATCAATTTCAAAGCCACTAGCAATTTCGCATACACTGTATGGACAATTCAATCATTTAAGAAAACAACCCCATATTATGAACTTCCATGTCTTTCTCGCGTGTTAGAAAGCAAGAAAATGGACACAGAGCAGCCACTCAGCTATTTGAACACACTTTTTTAACCATGCATAATCAAAAGTTGTACATCAAAAACAGCACAGAGCGGCTCGTTGTACTGGTGAGACAATACAATACTAGCCAAGTCCACGAACAGATTACAACTTTGAAATGCTTATCAGACTCCAAATGCAGTTTACAGCTGATTTAACTGACAAAGAAATGACTCAGTTCGGTGTGAGTGAGCTTCGTGCTCACAATAATGATACAAATCAGCAGGGGAAAAAACATTAGAGGCCTATGAGCTGGATGAGCAACTTTCATGGGAATGAATAGGCACCATCTTGCATCCACGGTCAAGCTCTTATAAGATATTCATGAATGTCCTATGCAGGCCGATTTATTTTCAATGTCTGTAGGGTATGGGGAATAGTACAAATGATTCAGTCATGAACCCTGATCAGTAGATCGCTGAATGCCGGTGGGAAAATGTTTAGAGGATCGGCTCACCTCTGAAAACACACACACACACGCAACCACCCACACACACACAGACACGCACACACACGCCTCTTTAATCTGTTACTGCATCCTCTCTGGACCACTCTGTCAGCACAGAAGGGAAACAAGAGAGAAGGATTACAACTCAGAGCCTCTCAATGAATTGAGTCCTGCGGACTCCTGGTACCCGGCTCCAATATTCCAGTTTGACCTGATGCAAATCAGCTTCTAATGAGACAGGACACAGGATCTGCTGCTGGGAAGTGGAGCTGATTGATGCATGGCACACACACAAAGCAATAAAGATGACATGAGTACAATGTGATGCAGAGGGGACAGGAAGAGGAAGGTTGATTACATGAGGGGATGAAAGAGAGGAGATGCACAAAGAGGACGAGATAAGGGCAGAGAGGAGAAAGTCGATTTGCAGACCAGACAGGTTTGTTTGAATTTGTTTATGTGATGGAGCTGCAGATTGCAGATATTGCTTCATCATTTTTAGCATGGGGCAATTAAGGCTGGGATGATTTTTAGGCCATTCCGATGTCACAGTGTTGCTTTATAGCTCACTTTGCAGCTGCTTTCTTCTGTAGTTATTTCCCTCCCTGTTCACTCTCTCTGACACACTGCAGAGGGAAGATTGTGGACACAATCCTTGAGCTGCTCGTCTGAATTATGGTGTTTGCAAAAGCTGGCTGAGCCATCAGCATAAACCAAGGTGCCTCTATCAGTCCACCGTAAAATATTATTAAACTGACAATAATGTCAAGGATTGAGAAACGGTTTTCATTTGTGAAAACAGGTAAAAGAAAAGTTTGAACACAGGGGACAGATTAGGAGAAAAGGTAATCTGGTAACAAAAATAATGTTCACCTGGAGAAAGATATATATATATCTATATATATATAGATATATATGTATATATATATCTATATATATATAAAGGAACTTGTAAATATGATCCTGGCAAAACCTTTCTGCAGCTGTTCTTAACACAAGAAATAAACATTTAACATCAGACAGAAAATAGCTCACTAGAATTCATATTTTCCCGTATCCTTATCAAAGCGGGACAATAACATTTAGCTAAAGGTATGGAATAAATGTTATGATTTAGGTGAAGCATTCAAATAATCTAGGATTCGAAATGTTTGTTTTTCCTTCACATTACATAAAAAACATCTGCTGCAATAAATAATTAGAGCAGCTTATTACATATAGTTAATTGTAAATTTATTTATCACATCGTAATTTAAAATGTTTCCTAAAATGAAACCCTATTTACTTATTTTTGTATTTAAATACAAGGGAAATAAATCCTTAAAGTACTACTGCGATTGGTTTTACCATTTGTTGTTGATGTAGCAACATTTCCTGCAGCACAGCTATTACTATAGGTTATAGATCAGAAACTATGGTAGCAATGTGTTACAGTTTTTTTCAATCGCTAACAAGCGCTTACCCATACTTCAGATACTTTTTCTAATCTCTTTACACAGACTCACACCTACAAAGCACAATTGGCCAAATGGATAATTTTCTTCTCAAAAACAAATTTTGTTAAATATATACTTAAGGTGCGTTCACACCAAAAGCGAAACTATTTTTTCGCACGACCGAATCCCATGAAAAGTCAACGTACAGACGCGTGTGGCTGCGATAGACGTGATATTTTTCCGGGCGGCGCGTTTACAGCGGCGCAATTTTCGACCCGAGTTGAAATATTTCAACTTTGAGGCGGTCATCTCGCAACTCGGGCCAATCAGCTCTTGTGTTCCGCTCTCGTAGCGCTGGAAGCGGAAGTCTTTCAGACGTAACAGTAACTTCATCGGTGAAAGTGACCGACGGGTTTGTGTGTGGGATGTACACAACAAATATAAATCAGAACTAGTGGTTAGTTATTCTGGTGGATGAAGGAAATGATAACGGTCTTTACGGAGACGAGACACGGAGACAAGCCCCGCCCCTCGCGGAGCGTCTCGACGCTCATGGTGAGAACGCGGTGAATGGTCGAGCGAGTAAACTCACGCGTTTTGGGCGATGCGAAAAATCGCTTCGCTTTTGGTGTGAACGCACCTTAACTCTTCATTTCAAAATAGAACACATCTTTCTCTGCAGACGCTAACTCTTGTATTCACTTCACAAGGCCCTTCCAGTCAATCAAAGTACACCAGATTTCAAAACACTGGCTGGTGCTGACATTACAAACACTGCATAGACTTTTTTATGTTTCAGTTTTTCAGGTATTTGCATGCAAAAAATGTAATCCACTGTTTTTATGTTTTTACATTACATTTCTTTGTTGGGAACTGTATGTCCACATGTAATATATTCACATTCAAAAGCATTCCAGTAAAAAACAAATCATATTTTTCTGTGCTGTTTACTACAGGAGGTACAGTATAAATACTGTTTACAGTATGATGGAACAGAAAAAGTTTTATAGTTTTGCTTACAGTGAACAAAATATCCAAGAAACACACAAGAGCATTCTGAACAAAAACACAATGGCAACAAGCCCAGATAAAAAGGGGGGAGGGGGGGACTATTGTTCCTTTAAAAAAGTTCAATCCAAACTGTTTTCATTTTTTTATGTTATTGTTTACAAATAAACTACGGCTACAATAGATGATTGAACAATTGTCTGTGTGATCAACATCTCAACCTGTCATAATCAAAATTTACATAAATTCTAATCCAAAACTTGCTGAAACATTTCTCAAAAACATTCCAAACTCTGACCTACCATCAGCTGAGATATATTGTTTTATCATAGCAGAAGAGGTTTTCACAAAAACAGACTCCGCCCCCGTCACGAAAAACAGACTCCGCCCCGTCACGAAAAACAGGCTCCGCCCCCGTCACAAAAACAGACTCCGCCCCCGTCACGAAAAACTGGCTCCGCCCCCATCACAAACAGACTCCGCCCCCGTCACGAAAAACAGACTCCGCCCCCGTCAGAAAAACAGACTCCGCCCCCGTCACGAAAAACAGGCTCCGCCCCCGTCACGAAAGACAGACTCCGCCCCGTCACAAAAACTGACTCCGCCCCCCTGTCACAAAAACAGGCCGTCACGAAAAACAGGCTCCGCCCCCGTCGCGAAAAACAGACTCCGCCCCCGTCACGAAAACAGGCTCCGCCCCCGTCACGAAAAACAGGCTCCGCCCCCGTCACGAAAAACAGGCCGTCACGAAAAACAGGCTCCGCCCCGTCACGTCATTTCCTGTTAGTAAAGAAGCTCCAGATCTGAGCTTGTTGCCGTCTGAAAGCAACAACCTTGACGTTCTTCAGGGAAACACCGAAAAATAAATAAACAGAGTTGCTTGACAGCAGGAATGATGAGTGCTCCTGCAGTCAGTGTTGTCAGCCTGCAGACATCCACTGACAGATATCCATCTACTTGTCAGTGAGAGGACGCATGTTAGGACTGACACGCTAACACAGGGTGTAATATCAGATCCGGCATGATTTGTTAACATGCCAGAGAGAAAAAATGAGATGGAGTGACAAGTACAGCCGCAGTTCAAGTGCATCTGTAAACTATGTCCAACCACAGCCTCTGTTCACAGAATCCAAAGGGCATCTAAGGGAAATAAACCAAGCAATCATCCCATCTGAGGAAAAACACAACACTTTAAAAGTGCATCTAACAGAAAATCAATTAGCCCCAAATGACTCTAAGTGGTGCTATAATGGTACAAGATGAATTCAATTTAAAACTGCTTTTAAATTACCAAATTACCGAGGCAGCCTCTCCTGAATTAGCACATATTACAACGCAATCGCCAGAAGTAATTTTCTCATTAGCAAAAACACAGGGGAGACCCTCCAGCAATGTCCAAACAGCACTTGTGTCTCAGAGTGCCAACCAGTGAGGCGTAGAGACAGGTTGAGGGTTGTGAGAGCTGCTGGTGGGGTTAAATGGGCACTTTAATGAATCTAACACATGAAGTTTAGTCGCAGTGCGCCCATTAGGGTGACAACGTTGGTCAGCTGGTCAACCACCATGGTCATGCTGAAATGTCTCGACAACTAAGATGCATTTTAATTACAGGACTTCAGCTTAAAGGTCAGTCTATTTAAGTGAGCCTGGGCAGAAGTTGTCAGTAACGTCGCTTTAATTAGCAGTTGGCAAACAAAACATGGCAATTGGCTTTGTTGACTTGTAAAAAAAGGAAATTGTAAGTGAATTCGCCTGACTCTCCTTGGTTATGGAAGAGAATCGTTACTTACACTAGATTATAGTGTTCCAGAAGGTGATGCTCATTGTTTTCTTTTTTTTAAACACTGAAGGTAAACCAATGACCAAACACAGCTGATGGGAGAAGTCACTGGCACAATTTTGTACTGCTATGAAGATTGAATTGTTTTATCTCCCAATTATGTAATTGTGATAAAAAATTAGGATCCTGTAACTCCTAATAATGAGATATTATTAGTCAAAATAATGAAATTGTATCTCATTATTATGAGTGGAAGTCAAAATAATGAAATTGTATCTCATTATTATGAGTGGAAGTCAAAATAATGAGATAGTATCTCATTGTTATGAGATACTATCTCATTATTAAGAGATACTATTTTATAACAATAAGATAGTATCTCATTCTTATGAGATAGTATCTCACTATTATGACTTACTGGATCTTCATTTTTGTTCTCATTGGCGGAAACGGACTTCCATACCTAATCCCCTGTTATATACAGGACTGTCTCAGAAAATTAGAATATTGTGATAAAGTTCTTTATTTTCTGTAATGCAATTTAAAAAACAAAAATGTCATGCATTCTGGATTCATTACAAATCAACTGAAATATTGCAAGCCTTTTATTCTTTTAATATTGCTGATTATGGCTTACAGCTTAAGAAAACTCTAAAATCCTATCTCATAAAATTTGAATATTTCCTCAGACCAAGTAAAAAAAAAGATTTATAACAGCAAAACAAAATCAAACATTTGAAAATGTGTTTCCAGGTGTTTCGAGTTAATTAGACGATTCAAGTGATTTGTTTAATACCCTACTAGTATACTTTTTCATGATATTCTAATATTTAGAGATAGGATATTTGAGTTTTCTTAAGCTGTAAGCCATAATCAGCAATATTAAAAGAATAAAACTTTTGCAATATTTTAGTTGATTTGTAATGAATCCAGAATGCATGACATTTTTGTTTTTTTAATTGCATTACAGAAAATAAAGAACTTTATCACAATATTCTAATTTTCTGAGACAGTCCTGTACACTACCGTTCAAAAGTTTGGGGTCACTTAGAAATGTCTTTATTCTTCAAAGAAAAGCACTGTTTTTTCAATAAAGATAGCATTAATCAAAAATACACACTATACATTGTTAATGTGGTAAATGACTATTCTAGGTGGAAACGTCTGGTTACTAATGAAATATCTCCATAGGTGTATAGAGGCCCATTTCCATCAACGATCACTCCAGTGTTCTAATGGTACATTGTGTTTGCTAATCGCCTTAGAAGACTAATATCTGATTAGAAAACCCTTGTGCAATTATGTTAGCACAGCTGAAAACAGTTATGCTGGTGATATAAGCTGTACAACTGGCCTTCCTTTGAGCTTGAAGTTTGAAGAACAAAATTAATACTTCAAATATGAATCATTATTTCTAACCTTGTCAATGTCTTGACTATATTTTATATTCAATTTTCAATTCATTTGATAAATAAAAGTGAGTTTTCATGGAAGACACAAAATTGTCTGGATGACCCCAAACTTTTGAATGGTAGTGTAGGTATATATTGATCCCAGTTATCCTATGCTTGTTGTTGAAAACTATTCTTTTTTGAAACCATCATTTGGTAGAGTTTAATTTCTTGAACCACGTTCGAGGTTCACAGGCATCAAATTCCCAATACGTTGGCATCAGATCTTTCACGATTGTATCCTGTAACGACAAACTAGTGGTGTCGGCACAAGTCTGTTTAGGTGTGAAGCCAAAACCATAAATCACATCTCTTTGCCTTGTTTTGTTTTTTTGTGCTGTTGTGAATAGATAGATAGATAGATATATACTTTATTAATCCCCAAGGGGAAATTTGTCGAGTCAGTAGCAGCAACACACAAGAATAAAAAAACAAAACACAAAATATAAGAAGGGTTAGGGTGATCTGGCAAGAGGTGAACTGTTGTAGAGCCTCATAGCCGTCGGCAGGAATGTTCTCCTGTATCTCTCCTTGTGGCAGCGGAGCGTGAGGAGACGTCTGGAGAAAGTACTCCTCTGTCCCTGTAGGAGGTGGTGGAGAGGGTGGTCCGGGTTGTCCAATATGGACACCAGTTTCTTCAACGACCTCCTCTCCACCACCTGTTCCAGGTGCTCCAGCTGGCAGCCGATGATGGAGCCAGCCTTCCTAACCAGTTTGTTAAGACGGCTGGTGTCACCGGCTCGATGCTGCTCCCCAGCAGACAATGGCAAAGTGCAGCACACTGGCGACAACCGACTGGTAGAATAACTCCAGCATCTTGCTGCACACGTTGAAGGATCGAAGCTTTCTCAGGAAAAGAGCGACTCATCCCTTCTTGTACACAGCGTTGATGTTGGCCTTCCAGTTCAGTCGGCTGTCGATGGAGACGCCCAGTTACTTGTACTCCTCCACCATGTCCACGTCCACTCCCAGGACACTCAGAGGTGTAGGAGCTGTCGCCTTCCTCCTGAAGTCCACCACCATCTCTCTGGTCTTGGCCACGTTCAGCCGCAGGTGGTTCTCATCGGCCCACTTTACAAAGTCACTCACCACTGCCCTGTACTCCTCCTCCCGTCCATCCCTAATACACCCGACCACTGCAGAATCATCAGAGTACTTCTGCAGATGGCATGACTCCGTGTTGTACTGGAAGTCACTGGTGTACAGGGTGAAGAGGAAGGGAGACAGAACAGTTCCCTGTGGGGCTCCAACATCACTGACCACCGTTCCAGACAGCACACGGCCCATTCTGACAAACTGTGGTCTGCCTGTGAGGTAGTCAGTGATCCAGGAGATGGTGGACGCGTCCACACCGGCCACCCGCAGCTTCTCACTCAGCAGCAGTGGCTGGATGGTGTTAAATGCACTGGAGAAAAGCCATCCTGTGCAAACTCAATGAAACTCAGATGTTCTCCAATTCAGTTTTTCCCTGAACGCAAATCCACTTAGTTTGAAGAAGGGAGGCTCAGTAGAAACCACAATCACACTGCTGTTCAGCAAACAGACAATCATACCAATTACGAGAGCATTTTCATCTAATCCTCGCCCACTTACCTTCAATAAAAGACGCCCATTCTTGCGAGCAAAGTTAAGAAAGAAAGAGAAGAAGGTAGAAAAAAAAGCAGAAGCATTGAGTAATTCATCACCTCTGCTGGTGTTGCTTTATCTAATAGTGAGATGTGCAGCCCGTCTAATGTGCTACAGTAATACAGAACACTGACTCTAATAAGGCACGCCAAAGTTATATCAACCTTGTACACCACGTTAGTTATCCTAACTTATTTTTCCTGAGGAAACATGGCACGGCTCTCACATTGAATGGTGTGATTCCCCCTGAGGTGATGAAGTCAAGCAGGAGAGGGTGAAAATTTGAAAAGATGTACTCGATATGAAGCCTCCTACACCACATTGGCCAAGGTCTGTTACACTTTGGCCTGCTGTGTTTCTAAACTAGCGCCTGGTTTCTTATGCAGGAAACCAATTTAAAGCACAAGAGTCAATCAATTTACAACTATGTAAGACCGCTGCAGCTTTTCAGGAGTTTATTGTGGCACCAAGCAGCTCTGCATGGAGCTCTAAGTTATCTCAGAACTCTTCATAAATGATTAAAATAATTAAGATTTACTTGCCAATTGATTTGCACGATGGATCTAAGAACACAAATGCCCAGACAACAGTAACACAACTTAAAAAGTTAAACTACTAATAAATACGACCAACAAATGAGGAAAACTAACTTACACATCTATTTCATTAGTTTATGGACAAAATAGTTAATCTGCAACTATTGACCATATATTTTTCATTTGTCATTTTTCTTAAAACATTCACTGGCTCCAGCTTCTCAAATGTGGAATGTTCTGCTTTTCCAAGTCATCTTTATAGCTAAACAGGTTCTGCTTTTACTCCGTTGGAGTACAAAGCAAACCAAATGACGACGTGGCGTTGGGCTACACACGGTTGTGTCAACACAGTTTTCTCATGAAAATCATTTGTTAATGCCCAAAACCAAAGTAACAATCACAATCCGTTGAAGAAGTAAGACAAGCCCAATTAAATATGACTTTATAGTTGTGCACAGAAATACACAGTTATGACAGAAATGACTAAAAAAGCAGACGTGGAGCACGACTTTATGTTGTGCAGTTCACTGAAGACCAGGAAGGCACCAGTTAGAGCCCCATCTCCTATTTCCACAACCATCCAACCACTGACAGCGTGAGGCAGATTTGTTTCCCCTCCCGACAATACAGCAGACTGTGGCCGGACTGACGTTTAATCGTCATTGTGTTTACCCAGGAGGGGGAGATTACTTTTACTGATTTTCCAAAAAATCATAAAAATGGAAACATATGAATCTCAGCTTTTCATTTCACCTCAAACGTTTCTCTCGAAAAACTCATGTTCTGAGATCCGGTGATATAAGTATCATTTTAGGATCTGTAAACAATGAACGTAGTTAATACACAATACTCGCGAAGACAGCAGACCCAGCAGGCTGATCCAGACTTCCCTCTCACCCACAACATTTTCCAGCTTTTTCTGGGGGATCCTAGGCAAGCTCGGAGATATAATACCTCCAGCTTGTCCTGGGTCTTCCCCGGGGTCTCCTTCCAGTTGGACATGCCAGGCGTCCAGGAGGCATCCATATTAGATGCCCGAAATACACAATACTTGTCAAAAACAACATTACAGTCTCTGAAGGGTTTGTGGAAAGCTTGAAATGGAGAAAATGTCGTCCCACCTGTTGACCTCCCCAGAAAAGCGTTGTCTGCAATATCTTTCTTTCAGAGTTGTTTTGGAACAATACAACTATTGTGAAGTCAAGGCAATCAACTCAGATATGCGTGTTCTCAGATTTGTCCACCCATTTTTGTTAAGATATTACAATATAAATGTCTATTGGTAAAATTATGTTTAAATGATGTCATGTTCAAATATAAGGTTAAAGGTAGCATGATTACTTTCTTCTACTGGAATGACCTTGCAGCAATATGCTGAGTCTCTATCCATCAGGGTCAGCATGGCCACCACCAGCTGCTCGGCTCCGACTCTCGGCATGAAGATTGAAGAAAGATGACAAAGAAGGACATTCCCGGATGAAAGAGTGTTCTGGTCATCTTGGCCAGCCCCATCTGGCCTCCCTGGTCTGTAAATGACTGGTCACGATGTCAGACACAAAGACAGATAGATGGGGCTCAGATGCTGTATTGTGTGCTTTCAGACACAACCAATTGACTAATACCAGCACGGAGCAGAGGGGGCTGCATTACCAGGCGGGAGCTTGGCTGCCTGACCATATATTTCTGTCAAAGTTTCCAAGGCTTTTTTTCTCAGAAATTCATGCTTCTGCACGGATCAGCCAGAGGGCAAAGACGAAGAGAAATACAGAGGAAAACTACACAAACATCTGTACATTTGGAAATTGGCACACGTCCAGTTCCACAACTAATGCTGCGTTCACACCAAAAGTTTTGCAAATGTTTCACGAGAGTAGATCCCATGCAAAGTCAATGCACAGACGCGAATGGCTGCGATTGAGGAGATTTGAGCGAAGACAAAAATTGATGTTATGAACCCAAACACGAGGGCGGTAGATGTTCCGACGTTTGTGGGATTTCCACAACAAAAATGAAGCAGAAATAATGTTTATTTCTTGATGATTACTGTCATGATCCAGAGTTTATGTGTCTTGTTTTGTGTCTTATTTTGAAGTCCCTGTCTCTTGTGTCATCTGTTTCCCTGCATTTCCTGTCCCTGTGATTGTCTGCCCTGTTCCTGATTGTTTCCTTCTGTGTGATTGCTAGCCCCGCCCTCATTGTGTCCACCTGTGTCTCGTTCCCCGGTGTCCAGTCACCTCCACCTCCCTGTGTATTTCAACCCTATTTGTCGCATTCCCCAGTGTGGATTCACACAGTTTAGTTTGTGGTTTACCGTGACCTGTTTTGAGTAAAGGATTATATCTTTCTATGGAAAAGTTGTCGGCATTTGGGTCCAATCTCTCTCTGACTATGACATCCTGACAGATTACTGTTTCCACGTAGTAAAAGCTCACTTGAACCAGGTTTGCATGCACTTGAATCTATTCATTTGCTTTGGATAGGTGATCTTGCCACATTAAATTTGTCAATTCAATTTGTATTATTTGTATTTGTTTTGTCAGCATGAACCTTGGAGACAGATGTTTGAGGTGCATAAACCTGATCAGCGCCCTTACTTTTCAGTTTTGTGTGATGGCTGCAGTGCTTTCTGTTGTCTTTATTACTCTTGCTTATGAAAAGGTTGCTTATGGATATAACTTTAAAGAGATTAGTAAAAGAAAAAAAGGTGCAATAGACCTACAAGACTCATTTCTCACTTGATAAGGAGAGTTTTTCAGCTCGAGTCATCGATTCATCAACCTGCTGCATATCTCGAGAGCGCGTTACTGCAACTTCTGCTGACCGTGGATTGAACTGCACGTGTACGCATAATGCTGGATATTCACATCCCACACTAGGTTAAATTTGCCAAGTCTTAGGTGAAAACAATCTGAAAGCAATTGCTCTTCTACATCCTCATCTTTTGTTCAGGCGTCAAGAAATAAAGTAGAAACGGGACAAATCTGACGAAATAAAAGTAGAATGTTCATAAAAGAAAACAGTTGTAATCTTTACAGCACAAGGCACTGCTTTGCTGTCTCAAAATTCAAATGAAAGAAAATGATGTACACCCCCCCCCCCCCCCACTGATACAGGGGGGACCTTTTATTATTCAGCATTTTGCAATATCTGCAAAAGTACATTCTGTTCAATTGTAACTCTGTGTTCATTGTTTTCTGTCCCTGTGAGATTAGAAAAGTGGCTGAACAGATGAAAAACACGTCCAACAATTTGGTGGATCGGCCGAAGGACCGGTCCTGTCCGGCTCCTCTCTTTTCATGAGTCAGTCAGTCAATCATAATTACGAGGAGGGGTTTGGCCACGCTGTTGCACTGCAGGACGGCACATTCTGGCAGGGCTGCATTACTCCAACACAGTTTCTCCCAGGCAGAACGACGTCATGCTGGGAACTGCCTGCAATCTGTTGACTGGTTGGAAGGCATCAGTGGAAAACACAATCACTCCCTGATATCCCATCATGCATCAGTACCTATCAATGGGGAATCCGAGTGGGGGTCCTGAAAAGGACAGACCTAATTTTCTAAAATGATTAATGACGATAAAACTCAACAAATTTCAGTAATGCGTCAACCATTAAGTCATTGGATGGGAAAATTAGGATTACAAATAATCATGACCTATCAGATAAAGTAAGACAAATGTAATTGTCATGGGCTGCAAGTAAAAGTAATGGTCAATTAATCTGTCAATTATTCAATCATTGTTTAATCTTTTAAATTCAAGAAAATGCAAAGCAATGTTGATGACAATTTCTAAGAGACATAAAGATGTGAGAGACAATGTGACAACAATCTATATAAATATATAATTTACAATGACATTAATTACATTTATAAAAAACAATTAATATAAATTGCAATATTGATTAAAGACTTGTGTAATGATCTCACGCATGGTCTGGTCTTCGTGTGCTCTACCATATGCAGTACCAGCATTGTCCACATAAACAATAAACATTGTAATAATAATGATTCTACAAACAGAATGTTTAATTGTGTCTCGTCTTCTATATTGTATTCTGCCGTCTACATTTTAGAAAAAATATGACATCCCATAAACCATTGTGTTGTGAATAATAACTACACATTCATTTTGTAATTATTTTTGCATTGTTGACGCAAAGCTTATCCCTCGCATCAGGATCTCATTTCCCCCCACAAATTATGTATGAATATGATATAATAAAATAAAAATCTTGTTGAAAAAACGATACCTAATTATTACTGCATGTATGCATTTGTATTGCATTTGCCAACATGCAGCATTTTTCAGTGTTATTTTGTTAAAATAAATAAAAA
Source organism: Pseudoliparis swirei (assembly GCF_029220125.1). Taxonomy (NCBI): domain Eukaryota; kingdom Metazoa; phylum Chordata; class Actinopteri; order Perciformes; family Liparidae; genus Pseudoliparis; species Pseudoliparis swirei. The sequence continues at coordinate 14,825,887 of NC_079410.1, read as the reverse complement.
GAAAACATTCGATAGGCAGTTTCAATTATCTAGATTAGTAAACTCAGCATTCTGGGTTCAGCACAAATGGATGTATGACAACATATTTAAAGTTAGAGCAGCATCACTTAAAGTCTGGTGTTATTCACTGTGCTTCAGTAACGAGGCACGAAAGGAGACATTTTACTCTTAAGAAGGCAGCTAGAGAATCTCTGGATGTTTTATCAATTTAAACCATTATCTTTCTCTTAGAGAGCCATTTTAGGACTTATGGGAACACATTGTTTGTGGAATACACTATATGGCATACTGCTACATGCACAGTACAATGGATGCTTTGGTGCAAATTCAAATTCCCAAATACTCACAAGCAGGCTTTAACATATGTGCTCAGACACACACAAGCAGATAAACACTCACACAGAGCTGATGCCCGAAGCAACATAGCTCCATCTGTCAAGCTCTTTCTCTCCACAGCGACCAGAGTCGCTGAACAATGTCCATTCATATGATCAATCTCACACACTCAGCGATGGCCTCCTGGTACGATTACTTCCTTAGAATAAGAGATTACTGATAAAAGTGGGTAAGATAGGTAAAATAGGTTTTCAGTTATGAAATCAAAGTGGAGAACAGAGAACTCAACTTTTAAAGCCATGTGGGAACTTTTTGTATTGCCATTAAAATAAGACACATTTCTATAATTCACATTTCACTGTGTCTCATTAAATGCACAATACAAATGAGAGAAGAGAGTAACGATAAAAAAGGTTATCCAGAAATTGTTTAGTTCATAACAACAAGAGACCTCTGTTTGTATATTTTGTCTGAAATGTGTTATAAAGCAAACCGTTCACATGTGTTATATGTATAAAACAATACTTCACTTGGCCATTTAATTAAATACTTTTCTAGCCATGTAAATCTCTATTTACTTAATCTAATAATAGTGAGTCAAAGAAGTCCAAAAAGGGGCAGACAGGACAGATAGAGGAGAAAGGTGGAACGGTGAAAAGTAAGACACAGACACATGGACTCGCGAATGAAAACCAGGCCTGAACAGAGAGGAAATTAAATGTGTGCAAATATCAGTTAGGGTTGCAGGGTTATTTATATCACAAATTCAATAGAGGAAATAAATTGGAGAATAATCAACCGCTTTGAATGCAGAGGGTAGTGATTGAGTACACACAGAGGAAGAGTGGCGTATGGATATTGGGAAGGGTTATGTTTAATCATGAAATCAAACAATGTTTTTTCCGCCCTTTATCTCTCATTTCCACCTCAATGTTTCACATCACCTGCTGTTCATGATGGCACCGGTCGCACCGTCGTGAAAAGGAATTTCCCCTGCTTTGATAATGATCGGCTCTCAAGTGCGATATACTGTATAATTGCCATTTATTTTTTGCAAATATAAATATAAATAGTATTGCAATATTGCATTTATTTCAACAGCCTTGAACACAATGTTGATTTCTTTGCTGTGTCTCATGTTTGTCTCAGTTCAACTTCAATTCAGATCATGAAGCACTGTGTGCATGGCCTGAAAGATGGCTAGTTAACACATTATTTGACTGGTTTGAATTGAGAAGGTTCACTCGTCTTATCCTAACATTTTAGCGAGATGCATACCATTTGTATTTAGCGCTCATAATAATTTTTAAGGCTTGATTATCATATGGCAACATGTGCAACTACCCTGGGTTGCCAAGACGTCAGGGGTGTAACAGTTTAGCTCCACGCCTTCCTTTTTGTAATAGTTGTTTTCATCCTGTCACACCATCTCGTCACTCCAACTCCCCTCACCTGCCTCTGATCACTCCCTCGTTAGTCCCTCATTCCCTTCACCTGGTCCTCACGCCCTTCTCACCTGCAGCCCATCCCCTCATTAGTCCCTCACTTCCACTTGTCCTCTGCCAGATTGTCTTGTGTTTTCGTGCCAAGTTCTCCAGCGTTATTAGAGTATATTCCTGACCTGCCTGCCTGCCAGGCTGTTTAAAAAGCAGAACCCCCGCAAAGCAGCGGGCCCGGACTCCGTCTCCCCCTCCACCCTGAAGCACTGTGCTGACCAGCTGTCTCCGGTGTTCACCGACATCTTCAACACCTCCCTGGAGACATGCCACGTTCCAGCCTGCTTCAAGGCCTCCACCATCATCCCGTCCCAAAAACCCAAGATCACAGGACTCAATGACTACAGGCCCGTCGCCTGACCTCTGTGGTCATGAAGTCCTTTGAACGCTGGTCCTGTCACACCTCAAGACCATCACCGACCCACTCCTGGACCCCTGCAGTTCGCCTACAGAGCCAACAGGTCTGCAGACGACACAGTCAACATGGCCCTTCACTACATCCTCCAGCATCTGGACTCCCCAGGAACCTACGCCAGGATCCTGTTTGTGGACTTCAGCTCTGCTTTCAATACCATCATCCCGTCCCTGCTGCAGGACAAGCTCTCCCAGCTGCACGTGCCCGACTCCACCTGCAGGTGGATCACAGACTTCCTGACCGACAGGAAGCAGCACGTGAGGCTGGGGAAACACGTCTCAGGCTCCCGGACCACCAGCACGGGTTCCCCAAGGCTGTGTTCTCTCCTCTGCTGTTCTCCTGTACACCAACAGCTGCACCTCCAGTCCCCAGTCCGACTAGCTCCTAAAGTTCGCGGATGACACCACCTACATTGGGCTCATCTCTGGTGGGGACGAGACCGCCTACAGGTGGGAGACTGACCACCTGGTGACCTGGTGCAGCCAGAACAACCTGGAGCTCAACGCTCTAAAGACAGTGGAGATGGTTGTGGATTTCAGGAGGAATGCAGCCCCACCCGCCCTCTCATCCTGTGTGACTCCCCCGTCTACGCTGTGGAGTCCCTCCGCTTCCTGGGCTCCATCATCACCCAGGACCTCAAGTGGGAGCTGAACATCGGCTCCATCACCAAGAAGGCCCAGCAGAGGATGTTCTTCCTGAGGCAGCTGAGCAAATTCAACCTGCCAGGGAAGATGATGGTACAATTCTACACGGCCATCGTTGAGTCCATCATCTGCTCCTCCATCACCGTCTGGCACCCTGCAGCCACAGCCAAAGACAAGCGCAGGCTGCAGAGCATCATCCGCCCGGCCGAGAGGGTTATCGGCTGCAATCTGCCTTCCCTCCAGGTCCTGTTCACTTCCAGGTCACTGAAGCGGGCCAGAAAGATTGTCGCTGACCCCTCCCACCCTGGACACTCCCTGTTCGAGTCCCTCCCCTCGGGAGGAGGCTGCGGTCCATCATGACAAAGACCACCCGCCACACCAAAGTTTTTCCGTCGGCGGTCGGGCTCATCAATGGAACCCGGACTGACTGACTGTCACCCCCAGGACTACCACCTCTTCTTCCACCTTCCTCTCTCCTCCTTCTTCCCGCTCCTTCCTCTTCCTCCCACTCCTCCTCCCTCCTCCTTCTTCTTCCCTCCTCCACACACGTCACTTTAACATGCACTTTAACTTGAGGCCTCCTCCACACACATGCCACTTTATTTGCATGCACTTTAACTTAAACACACGCCACACGTAACATACACTTTTAACTAAAACACACCACTTGAAGCACACACCCAAACACTTTCACATTATTTGTTGTCTTTCTGTCGTGTTGATTGTTGTTTGTTTGTCATGTCCAAATGTTGCACCTTCCACCAAAAAAAAATTCCTCGTTTGTGTAAACATTCCTGGCAATAAAACTGTTTCTGATTCTGATTCTGATTCTGATTCTGACCCTGCCTGCCCGACCTCTGATTCTCTGCCCTGCCCCTTTTTGGACTTGTTTGCTTCTTCGACTGATCTCCCGGTTTTGATCCAGCCTGTTTCCAACCAAAGACAGTAATCTTTGTTACGCCTGTCTGAGTCGTGCTATTGGGTCCACTCTAATAGCGTCGTGACAAGAGGCCCCAAAAGGCCTGCGAGTCACTGTCTATAGCATTTTGGTAAATTAATTACTTACAACTTTGATTGGGAAAAGGCATCATTAAAGTGCAATATCTGCATTATTATGCAATTGTGTGATCCTGTCAAGAAAACAAAGATTATTTTAGTTTAGACTGTGCTTACATGGTGCTTTTGTAGTGTATCATCAGTAACTGACATATGGAAACACTGAGGCCAGCCTTCCAATCCAGGAGCATTAGTTGGTTTCTGTTCAAAATATGACGGAAACTGCCATCTATAGTTTACACGAAAACATCCCCAACAGCACTTGTTTAGATTCCCAGAGAAAAAGAAAGTAGAGACATGTTCATCTTCACTCCATTATGCAAAGGAGCTTTTACATAATAGTGAAAGCAATTATCATAGCCGACAACGGCTCCCCCATTATATCCATGGTAACTCCACCAACATACCAGGAACTTGAATAAGAAGAAAAAAGCAATGCCTGGAAACAGATTGTTAGAGAAAAATGAAATGTTTATTTGGGCACCAGCGTGGTGGCAACAACAGGAAATACCATTTTGGCTAAGTACGTGAATTAAATGGCTGAATGCAAGCAATAACATGTGAGGCTGGAGAGGACCGGGTCCACTTAAGCGGCACCTTTTAGCCAGAAAAACGGTGCTACTTTGGCACTGCCCCTGATGTGTATTTTTATTTCTTCCTTATTGTCAGCTCTTGAGAAGTCTCTGAGGTTTCATGTTTGCTCTGCTGTGCCTCCAATCTGCTCCTTGTGATCTCAATGTATATGTAGCATTGTATAGCCTTGATTGCACTCTATGCTGGTGTGGAATATATCATTCATTACTACACTTACTCTAAACACAAGCGTGTACTTTACTCTTCTTAAACATAAAGCTCCAAAAAGAAGCTCACTGCAAATTATGCGAGTAATACAAAAGAAGCATTACGGTCGTAGCACAAACGCACTGAACCCTCTTACGCGTCATCATCATAGAAGCCGATCATAAATTTGACAATGCTCTGAAATAAAAATGTATTTGGAATTGCATTGAGCTGGTGGAAGTACTGCAATAATAGGAAGGCAGCAACGGCAATAAATATAAATCAATAGATAGTTTTTCCTTGAAAAAGATTATCTGTAGTTCTTCCTCATTCTGATGCTTAGAGATTGGAGCATGTGGTGTACTGCGCTTTTCTAAAACAGACTGGTAAAGCTTCTGCATCTGCTTCATCCTGGTCCACAGAGCACACAAGACGCTAAGATATCTTTTTCATGACCAGACACGTCTGTGTGGAGGAGTTCGAGAGACCAATTTCCTGTCATGTTCATGACCGTCTATTTTTTTTTACTGATCTTGAATCAAGAGCAAGAATAAGTTGATCTTCAAAATTCACAACTATTTTGCTGCTTTGCCAAGGTCAGCCTGTTGTGTTGCGTACAGGCAGCTGATGGAGAATTACCAAGTGGTCTCTCCACATCTTTTGTAGAGCTGTTCAAGGGCAAAACATCGAAGTAGAAAAGAAGGAATCCCTGTGTTATTCTTTGTCTTTGTATCCCTCTGTATTAGTGGCGGCTGGCCAATAGAGGACCACGGGGCCTGGCCCCACCCACCTTGAGCCAAAGATATAATGAGCGATATACAATTTAACCAATCCGTGCCCTGAAATAGGTTCAACTTTGGGTCAAAGTCGTCTGGCCAGAAAGCTGCGCGCGTTCTCGTCAGGCGCCTTTTTTTAACAACGTGACTACAGCCAGCGCGAGCACTTGTCTTCGGAGAAGACCCGACCGACTCGCTAAAATCTCACTTTGGCGGAGAAAGTACAGGTAAAATATCTGAGCCCAGATCAACCAGATGTAACGCCCTGTTCCATTTCTCATGTTTCTCCTCTATGTCTCCTCTGTCTCCTGTGTACTGTGTCTCCTCTGTCTTGATTGTTTCATTCCCTTCATCTGCCCTCAGGCACTCCTCTGTCTCCTTGATTGGTTAATTCCCTTCACCTGACCTCAGGCACTCATCTGTCTCCTTGATTGGTTAATTCTCTTCACCTGCCCTCAGGCACTCCTCTGTCTCTCTGATTGTCTCATGCCGTACACCTGTGTTTTCCCCCCTAAATATTCTGCCAGTCTTTCCCTTGTCTCCTGTCGGTTTAATGTCTTTATCTCAGTCTCGTAGTATCTCTGTTTGGATGGCTCACTCTCTGTCTTTGTTCGCATGGTGATTCCTAGTGTTTTTGTGTAGCTGCTTTCGGGCCAGAGTTTTTATGTTTGACCTTTTTCCGAAGTAAAGTGTTTTTTTGTTTCACTCAAACATGGAGTCCAGCCTCTTTCTCTGCACCTTAACCTCACCCTGTGACAAACCTGTGACATTCGTAAGACAACAAACTGGCAGGGTAATGCCATATTTTGCTTGTAACTTGTAATGTTATCGGTCCTGTATTCACAAGTTTACTTCCTGTGTAGGGTGAAAGAGATATTTTCAGCACAATGTACTCCTGGACATAAATATAATACTAGATAATTTAATGAAAGCTTAAGCATTGTCTTTTTTTGTAATTTATGAATACAATTTGAATCCTGTATTGTACGGGCTCTACTAGTTACACTCGCTAATCTGCCCAAGGTTTGTGACCTTGACTTACAAACATATGTTTATTTTAAGTATGTTTTGCTTCGGCGGCTTCAAATGCAGTCTGCTTGTCTACAGCGGGTTTTTGATTAATTGTGATGATAATGAACAGTGACTGCATCAATGCATAAAAGACGGGCTTGTAGTGAACAGACATGACTCTTCTGTGTTTACTCTCTATTCTGTAGTATGGTTCTCAAGACCCAGTGACCCAAATACAGCTGTGGGACACAATGTTATAAATATGAAGTATTACAAAGCTTAAACATCTATCAGTTTTAAATATCAAAGTATTTGTTTTCATGCAGCACTTGTAACATTATCAGGATCAATATTTAGATCGTTCTATCTGAGGGTCATGTCACATTGGGATTGCTTTGCAGAACAGCTCATCAGCTGTTTGTCTCAATAACTCTCTGATTCTTTTCTATCCGATTATTGTTTTGTCTGAAATAATAATGTTTGCAAAAAGCCAACTGCTCTTTTTCAGATGCACACGAATAATAAATACCTTTCTACTCCGTAGGGCCATGTTTTATGAAATGAATGAGTCTTAATCATTATAATCAAACATAAGTGTCACTATAACAGCGTAAAGAATCACAAACATCTAGTCAAGGATGATAACTTATTTTTCCAAAGACACTTTTTTTGTACACACACACACACACGGCAGCTTGATTGCACAAGGGAAACAAGTGAGTTGAGTTTTGCTTTCGCAGATTAAACTAATGTCATCCTTTCAAATCGGATTTAAAAATCAAACAAATAATGAAAGAACTTTTCTGTATATGTTAAATTATAGTATTATAATATAATTCCATTATTGCTTGTTTGTTGAACGAATAATATTACTAAATCATAAATCTACTGGAATAACTTTGTTTACAGTTTATCATCGGTGCTTAAACCGGGCCGGTTTTGACTTCTGGCACATTTGATTTATTGCCAAGTTATTACGGTTACTTGCAACTCACTATGGACCTAATTGTCCCGCGGTGGAAGCACAGAGAGAAGCATCCAGCAGCACTTACATTCCTGCCAGTGCTCTTCCACTTAGTTCTTCTGCCACCACTGACATTTCTTCTAAATCTGCTCAAACCTAAACATCCCTGTTGTGCTTGTTTGTGGTTAAGTGTTTGCGCTGTGAGGTCTGTCAGCGACCCAAAAGCACGAGGCTGAACTTAAAAAGTTTGCTCACTTTCCTGCTCTCTACATATTACACTTTTACAACCACAGCCTAGAAAAGAGGACGACTTGTGGGCATTCAGAGCAGCCTCAAAGCAGGTCTTGGATCAGGCTTCCAGGAGTACTACTGCTTGGTACAGTGTGGAAAACCCATCAAGTTTCCATTAACCTTGTGGCCCTTCTGTTTGCACTGAGGAGACAGGGAGGGCCACTAAGATCAAACAGTAGGCCCTTCGAAAGGGATCGGAACTACCGGAGTGCCATTAGTAGGATTGTTGTCACTGTATCACAATTAACAGGAAACACCATGACTAATGCGTTCAGAGGAATGGTCACTGCTCATCCATAAAGGCACATTTTGTGCATTTTCATTATTGTATTGGTTTTAAGTTTTTAAGCTAAATCATTCATTTATCACATGTGCTTTTTAGAAGTCTACCCTGTGAATAAATACACAGCCATATTCCTATAATTATAATGTTAATGTATCAATTTTGAATGAAATTGATGGATTCAGCAACTGTCACGCTGCCAAGTGGTTAACGTAAGTGTTCCATTTGATACAGCACTTATCAGTGACGGAGTGCACTACAGATGTCAGTGCACTGTATTGCAGTGTACTTCGTAAAGTGTCCGGTAGTAGACACAGCCCGTGTCTCTCGTTTCAGGCTCCTCCCTCCTGTGCGTCGCCCTCCTGTGTGATTGCAAGCCCCGCCCTCATTGTTTCCACCTGTGTCTCGTTGCCCTGTGCATTTAGTCTGTATCCAAACCTTGCTCAGGGCCAGTTCGTCTCTTTATGTTCACCGAAAGTAAAGACTTTGTTTCTTTAACCCGACTATACCACGTCTTAAAGTCTGTTTTTGAGTCCTACTCCCCGTGGCTCCCGGCCATTCCTGACAGCAACAACAATATCTTAGTGAACAACTCTGTAATAATGGATTGCATTTTTTTATTTTATGTTGATTGATGAAATGGTACAAGAGCAGGAGTCCAAATTACTTCTCAGCAATTAGTCTAAATTTTATCATCAACATAAGTAAAAATGTAGGAATTGTACTTTACGATTATCTTTTAAAGTTATAGATTAATTTAGATTTGGTAAAAGCAAACTGACATGCGTGCGAGCATATTTCTACATTGAAATGTTTTTTACGGCGTTAAGAGCATATAATGGCCCCAACTTTAATTAAATACATCCTGATAACATTTGCATTTCTCCTACTCGACCCTGTAGCGTGTTGTATGCCTACAGCCTCTTAAAAATGTCGTCAGTCGCTGTGCACAATGCACGCTTCACTGCACTTCATGTTCAGTGTCTTCAATCGTGAACACACGGCCCAAAGGAAAGATACAATGCCAGATATTAACCCAGAATGTATTTATATAACTTGTTTTTGATTTTCTGGGTGAAAATATATTTATTTATGTGATACATAATGTATTTGGTTGTGTTCACAGCTGTTGAAACCTCCCTCTGTTCTGCTCTCTGAGGCTCTTAAAAAAACAGGAAGTAAAATGTATTTGCAAATGTCAAGAACAGCAGACTTCCTGCTGTAAAAGAAGTATGTGACTGCTTTATGGAAATCAGTTACATCTAAAGCATATTTTTCTCTGCACATTTGTATTTTTAACCAGTGCCATTTTACCTTTTTGAAAGGCAATTTCTCTCTCTGTTGAGTTCTGTTCTTCAACAGAGGGCAAACTACTTTCTTTCTCTATCATCTTATTTAAATATATATATGGTGACGAGCAGTACAACACACTCTGTGGGAGGTTGTCACAGCTCACACTGTTTCTCAACTCATTTTAATAACGTCTTACATTTGCTGCTTGGTTCCTATTTAGTGCAGCGAGTTAAAAGCGGAGCATAAATGTGTCTCTCAGTGGGTTGGCATTGCCTCTCATGTGTCACCAACAATATCTCACCTCGACCTCCTTCAGCCGTCTGCCAGCCAATAACAGTGTGTGAGGCAGAGAAACATAATTCAGGCCATGAAGAGCGGCGCCACTTCAACCTTTTACCAGACGATAAAGTGCCCCATTTGGTCTGGACTCAGCTTCCATCTGAGCCCTGTCACTTCACGGTTATAAAACAAGCTAATTCTCAATTTAATCAAACAGGAAACAGTGTGTATGTGCATGCACCCATGTTTACTTCAGAAGTAAAAAGGATGATAATAAAGAACATAATAAGCTCCGTTGAGATGCATTGAGTATTTATGTGTTGTGTTCCCTTTGCAGGATTTGAACCAGCCACATTTGCACAACAAGCACACTGTGTTGTCAGAGTATATGCTATAACAAGGATTAGTCAAGATCACATTAGATTCCTTCCACATAAAATTGCATATCTTTTAGTGGTACAACCCAATGGATCAGCACAAAAGAAAAAAGGAGAAAATATAACATTTAAAGATCTTTGATTTTTTTGCCGCCAATACTAATTGCCAATCGATGACAGATACAGATCTCTTTGTTGTTTGGGTAAAGCAGCTAGTCGACAAGTATCCGGACTATTTTATTTTGCCACCGTACCAAAAAACGTTTCGCTCAGTGCTCATTTTCATGATAATGTAACTTCGTTCTCCTGTGAGTTTAAACACAGAGTGATTGGTTTCAATGTAACATTATCAGAGATCGTCGACAAGAAAAGTGTAAATGCTGATGTCCTGGTCGCATATATTACTGAATATTGGCAGATAACGTCAATAAACTGTACTTCACACTGATTGTTAACGCTAAACTGTGTAATAAATCCATCGTCTGCAGATGTGCCGAACCGCAGGGATCCATACTGATCACGGTTCGACAGGTTCACTATCTTTTCATCTCTGAGAGAGGTTGGATGTGTTCTGTAATTCAATTCAATTCAGTTTATTTGTATAGCCCAATTTCACAAATTACAAATTTGTCTCGGAGTGCTTTACAATCTGTACACATAGACATCCCTGCCCCAAAACCTCACATCGGACCAGGAAAAACTCCCAAATAACCCTTCAGGGGAAAAAAAAGGGAAGAAACCTGGAGGAGAGCAACAGAGGAGGATCCCTCTCCTAGGATGGACAGATGCAATAGATGTAATGTGTACAGAAGGACAGATTTAGAGTTAAAATACATTCAATGAATATGACAGAGTGTATGAATAGTTCATAGTAGGCATATTCCACGATGGAGACCTCCACGATCCATCAGGCAGATGGCGGTGGGGAGGAGGAGTGGCGGAGTCTCAACAGGACAGTGGCGTAGTCATGAGCAGGAATTCCACGACCCAGACGATCCATCAGGCAGATAGGATCTATGCCGTCTCATAGGGTCCGATGACCCCATGAGACGTAAAGTCAAAAGGACTTCCGGGAGAAAGCAGAGTTAGTAGCGTGTGATTGAGAGATGAAAATTCATCCTTAAGGAGAGAAAAAGAGGAGATAGGTACACAGTGCATCCTAAAACGTCCACCGGCAGCTATAAGCCTATAGCAGCATATCAAGGGGCTGGACCAGGGCAAACCTGATTCAGCCCTAACTATAGGCTCTGTCAAGAGGAAGGTCTTAAGTCTACTCTTAAACGAGGTGACTGTGTCTGCCTCCCGGACTGAAATGGAAGCTGGTTCCATAAAGAGGAGCTTGATAACTAAAGGCTCTGGCTCCCATTCTACTTTTAAGACTCTAGGAACTACAAGTAGTCCCGCATTTAGTGAGCGTAGCTCTCTAGTGGGGCAATATGGTACGACAAGCTCCTTAAGATATGATGGAGCATCACCAATCAAGGCTTTGTAGGTTAAGAGAAGAATTTTAAAAGTGATTCTTGATTTTACTGGGAGCCAGTGCAGAGCAGCTAGTGCAGGAGTGATGTGATCTCTTTTCTTAGTTTTAGTGAGAACACGAGCTGCAGCATTCTAGATCAACTGGAGGGACCTAAGAGATTTATTAGAGCAGCCTGCTAATAAGGAGTTGCAGTAATCCAGTCTCAAGTAACGAACGTGAACCAATTTTTCTGCATCTTTTGAGACAAGATGTGCCTGATTTTTGAAATATTACGTAGATGAAAGAATGCAGTCCTTGAGATTTGCTTTACGTGGGAGTTAAAGGACAAGTCGATCAAAGATAACGCCAAGATTCTTTACAGTGGTGTTGGATGCCAGGGCAATGCCGTCTACAGAATCCACATCACCAGATAATTGATCTCTGAGGTGCTCAGGGCCGATTAAAATTACTGAGGTTTTGTCTGAGTTTAACATCAAGAAGTTGCAGGTCATCCATGTTTTTATGTCTTTAAGACATGCTTGAATTTTACAGAGTTGGTTGCTCTCCTCTGGTTTTATCGATAAATATAGTTGAGTGTCATCTGCATAACAATGAAAGTTTATGGAGTGTTTCCTGATAATATTGCCCAAAGGAAGCATGTATAAGGTAAATAAAATTGGTCCAAGCACAGAACCTTGTGGAACTCCGTGATTAACGTTGGTGGTTATCGGGGCGTCATCGTTTACAAATACAAACTGAGATCGATCTGATAAATAGGATTTAAACCAAATTAGTGCCGTGCCTGAAATGCCAATCGACTGCTCCAGTCTCTGTAACAGGATGTCATGGTCAATGGTGTCGAATGCAGCACTAAGGTCTAACAAGACCAGGACAGAGAGGACTCCTTTATCTGCTGCCATTAAGAGGTCATTTGTAATTTTCACCAGTGCCGTCTCGGTGCTGTGGTGTTTCTAAATCCTGATTGAAATTTCTCAAATAAACTATTATGATGTAGAAAGTCGCACAACTGATTTGCGACCACTTTCTCAAGGATCTTGGAGAGGAAGGGGAGGTTAGAGATCGGTCTGTAGTTAGCCAATACCTCTGGATCCAGAGTGGGCTTCTTCAGGAGAGGTTTAATAACAGCCACCTTGAAGGAGTGTGGTACGTGGCCTGTTAGCAGAGACACATTGATAATATCTAATAGAGAGCCGCCAATTAAAGGCAACACGTCTTTAAGCAGCCTCGTCGGGATGGGGTCCAAGAGACAGGTAGACGTGTTCACCTGCCACCTGCCATGAAGTAGAAACTTTCTCCCTGGGTTATAGATGCTTATTGCCGTATTATGCCTGTCTGAGCTTTAATTGGTTTTCAAGAAATGTGTTGTGTGTAAAGTGGATTGGATTCTGTTAATATTGGATAAACATAGACTGTTGAGTAAATGGACATGGAGGCTTTTTTCTTTAGGCAATCCATTTTACCTGAATACATTGAATGTCCAGGCACTCCCTATCAAAGGGATTTTCACCACAGCCCAGCGAAAAAAATGGAAGAAAATGTGACGTGAAGAAACAAGGAACTGAGATGCAGACAAATGCATCCACGGACCGTAATGTGCTGGTAGCTGTGCGCTGATGTGATTGCCAAGACGGATATCACTGGCCTTCAATATTACTAGAAAATGTGCTTCAGCTATTGATGCACAGCTCTAGTATTTATCATATTTGGATAGCTGTACACATCTTTTGCTTTTCTTTGACCGCAAAAATATTTCTGTGCCACAGGTTGAACACTTTGTTATAAACAAAAAATACGAATCAAAAAGGTGTTAAGTAAATACAAACTTATGAATCCATCTAACAGTAAAGCTTCGGAAAAATAACTAATTCCTCCACCTTTAATGAAACCAAAACAAACACGATGTCAACGTGATATGGGTAAAATGTCGGAAAATATTTCTCATTCATTTACAGTGAAGGTTGCCCACAATACTTTCCTTTCAAGGTAAACTAAAGAGAATGTGCATAATGCTTATTGACGTATTTATTAATCACTAATAGCAGCCTCTATATGAATACATTGTAGCGTTTGCTAGTATGTGCCATAATAACTAACGGGATGCAAGACATATCACCGGAGATGAATTTGGATTCTAAATCTACAGAGGATCTCCAGATCTCCCTCTTGAGATATCCACGGATATACTCTTGATCAACGGACATGGAGGATATTCCAAAAACAGACAAGGCTGATATATAAGAAGAATAGCCGGATCTTGTTTGACTTCATGCTGTGCAGAACATCACCTTTTGCTTAGGCTAATTACCTCCCTCCTGAGTTCAGTGCTGAGCCAAAATCAGTAAAACAGCCTGAGTCGAACGAGTCAACGAGCAAAGGATAAATAATATGACATTTAAAGCACAGACAGGTAGACAGCTGTGTGGAAAAGCGTGCTGCCTTTAGATTTATAGTTTGGAAATTGGGAGGAAAGACCAAACATGTAGGTATCATGTCAGCATCTGTTGGTAATACATGAAATCATCCTAATTAGTGAAGTTTGTGCAGTGCCTGTTCACATGCCCCTTCAGCCGAATGTTCGGCCTGTTGTGTCGTTGCTCGCATCTTTCTCTAAAACTTTTCATGCAAAGATCTTCACACTCAACACTGCACTTCCTTCGGGTGCCGAGATGAGATTACACCTGCCATGAAATGCAGCAGCTCTATCACACCCAAGTTGCAGCTACTCACGGCCAGAAATGCTGGTGCAGTGCACTTTGATTAACGGGGAAAAGAAACACCAGAGGCAGACTCCATCATTAGGCAAGAGAGCCCACCTGGGTAACTCTGTCAGAAACGTTGCTTCAACTCACTCTGGTTCAGGTTATCTGATTGTGTTGACTCCATGGAAGTGAAGAAGAGTCTACTGCAGAGTAAACTATAGTCAATTAACTTGTCGACCGCTGTCGTCTGCAGACTGCTGCTTAGCAGAGCACCGGCCGCTTGGTTATGCAAAGCGTATTAATACTGAACATATTGCATGTCTAAATTGTGCACAATTTTACACTGCAAGCCATGGGCTACCGAGCAAAACAGCTGCCAAGTGTGAGGAAGATCAGATGAGCGGATCTGGAGATATGCTGTCACACAGACGGAGATTCCTCACTTAATGATGAGATGAGGGGAGCTGATGACGATGCTTGTTCCAAAGCACAACACAACTACTTGTTCCAGCTCAATCCCACATCCTCTGTTTGGACATTGCAATAACAATCAGTCACACAGCTTTAGATGACAGAGATCGAATATTTAGGAGACCACATTTAATAGACCTATTTTGTTGCACTGCTGAAATAATTGTGTTAACTTGTATAAGGTTATTGTGTACGACTCCTCTTCTGCTTACTTTTGATTTATTTAATTGAAGTGGCCGTGGGACAGACACAGTCTCTACTCTAAAGTCAAGGGTGGGTAACTGCTCGAATGGAAGAGCAGAGAATGGTGTTAACCACAACTCTGCTCCCGGTTCCTGATCTGAACCCTGGGTTGTCATAGATTAAGTCCGTGATCAACTTGGTCATATTCGCAGAAATGAGACGCTCCGTCCAACGTGGGATGAATGCCGTCTCCTCATCAGATCAGGTTTTCCCAGAAAGTCTTCCAGTTGTCTATGTAGCCCACATTATTCGCTGGGCACCACCGACAGCCAGCGGTTGAAAGACGACATTCGGCTATACAATTCGTCTGTCTGCAAATTTGGGAGAGGGCCAGAGAAAATTACGGTGTCCGACAACGTCTTGGCATAAGCACACCGATTCCACATTAATTTTAGTGAGTTCCGGCGGCGGGCTCGGCGTCATTACCACCGCGGTATTACAATCTGACTGTATCTCCGCTATCCTTAGCCAGCAGCTTCAAACAAGACTCCGTCGCCCGCTCTGGCCCCGGAGGCACACGACTCTGGTCCGTGGCCGCTATTTTCACGCTTCTGACTATAGAGCTCCCGATAACCAGGGTGTGTTCCTCAGCGGGTGTGTCGCTGAGCAGGAAAACTGGTTCGAAACGTGAAGTGGTTGGTGCACAGCGGCTTCTGTGTAGACTTACGACTCCTGCGAACAGTTACCCAACCATCCGGCTGCACGGTTACCGCCGGGCACATTAACAGCTGACTGTAGCTCGCGCCGACTACGGGAGAGGCGGGCTAACTAGCATAGCTGTCTGAGCTTCGATAGCCGAGCCGTGCATCTAACCCATAGACCTGCCTCCAACCCAGCAAATAAACTACACTTGTTGCATGTATCGTTATCATTAAGGGAGGCAGGGTGATAACTATACATGAGACACACTGAGCAAGAGGGAGCGGGAGGGAGAGAAGAAGAAGTCATGCTCGCTGTTGAGCTGGCAACCAAAGCTTACCGGAAGAGTGAGATGATTCTGTTGAATAGTTTGTTAAATATATGCACATTTGTCTTTGTAAAAATGCATAACATTTCAATAGAACTTTCTCCCTGGGTTATAGATGCTTATTGCCGTATTATGCCTGTCTGAGCTTTAATTGGTTTTCAAGAAATGTGTTGTGTGTAAAGTGGATTGGATTCTGTTAATATTGGATAAACATAGACTGTTGAGTAAATGGACATGGAGGCTTTTTTCTTTAGGCAATCCATTTTACCTGAATACATTGAATGTCCAGGCACTCCCTATCAAAGGGATTTTCACCACAGCCCAGCGAAAAAAATGGAAGAAAATGTGACGTGAAGAAACAAGGAACTGAGATGCAGACAAATGCATCCACGGACCGTAATGGCTGCTGGTAGCTGTGCGCTGATGTGATTGCCAAGACGGATATCACTGGCCTTCAATATTACTAGAAAATGTGCTTCAGCTATTGATGCACAGCTCTAGTATTTATCATATTTGGATAGCTGTACACATCTTTTGCTTTTCTTTGACCGCAAAAATATTTCTGTGCCACAGGTTGAACACTTTGTTATAAACAAAAAATACGAATCAAAAAGGTGTTAAGTAAATACAAACTTATGAATCCATCTAACAGTAAAGCTTCGGAAAAATAACTAATTCCTCCACCTTTAATGAAACCAAAACAAACACGATGTCAACGTGATATGGGTAAAATGTCGGAAAATATTTCTCATTCATTTACAGTGAAGGTTGCCCACAATACTTTCCTTTCAAGGTAAACTAAAGAGAATGTGCATAATGCTTATTGACGTATTTATTAATCACTAATAGCAGCCTCTATATGAATACATTGTAAGCGTTTGCTAGTATGTGCCATAATAACTAACGGGATGCAAGACATATCACCGGAGATGAATTTGGATTCTAAATCTACAGAGGATCTCCAGATCTCCCTCTTGAGATATCCACGGATATACTCTTGATCAACGGACATGGAGGATATTCCAAAAACAGACAAGGCTGATATATAAGAAGAATAGCCGGATCTTGTTTGACTTCATGCTGTGCAGAACATCACCTTTTGCTTAGGCTAATTACCTCCCTCCTGAGTTCAGTGCTGAGCCAAAATCAGTAAAACAGCCTGAGTCGAACGAGTCAACGAGCAAAGGATAAATAATATGACATTTAAAGCACAGACAGGTAGACAGCTGTGTGGAAAAGCGTGCTGCCTTTAGATTTATAGTTTGGAAATTGGGAGGAAAGACCAAACATGTAGGTATCATGTCAGCATCTGTTGGTAATACATGAAATCATCCTAATTAGTGAAGTTTGTGCAGTGCCTGTTCACATGCCCCTTCAGCCGAATGTTCGGCCTGTTGTGTCGTTGCTCGCATCTTTCTCTAAAACTTTTCATGCAAAGATCTTCACACTCAACACTGCACTTCCTTCGGGTGCCGAGATGAGATTACACCTGCCATGAAATGCAGCAGCTCTATCACACACCCAAGTTGCAGCTACTCACGGCCAGAAATGCTGGTGCAGTGCACTTTGATTAACGGGGAAAAGAAACACCAGAGGCAGACTCCATCATTAGGCAAGAGAGCCCACCTGGGTAACTCTGTCAGAAACGTTGCTTCAACTCACTCTGGTTCAGGTTATCTGATTGTGTTGACTCCATGGAAGTGAAGAAGAGTCTACTGCAGAGTAAACTATAGTCAATTAACTTGTCGACCCGCTGCCGTCTGCAGACTGCTGCTTAGCAGAGCACCGGCCGCTTGGTTATGCAAAGCGTATTAATACTGAACATATTGCATGTCTAAATTGTGCACAATTTTACACTGCAAGCCATGGGCTACCGAGCAAAACAGCTGCCAAGTGTGAGGAAGATCAGATGAGCGGATCTGGAGATATGCTGTCACACAGACGGAGATTCCTCACTTAATGATGAGATGAGGGGAGCTGATGTGACGATGCTTGTTCCAAAGCACAACACAACTACTTGTTCCAGCTCAATCCCCACATCCCTCTGTTTGGACATTGCAATAACAATCAGTCACATCAAGGTCTGTCCCAGATCAGATACTGTGGAAGTGGGCGAATAAAAAACCCTCAGACTGCGAGTCTGGTGCCTGGTCATTCTCTGCTTCCACTGAAGAAACATCATATTCATTTAAGTTTAAATTAACATTTGTGTTGGCAGTGCACAGAGCCTTATCCACTTTCCTTACGCTGCCTGTTCATGTTGGGTTTAAAATGTCAAAATGTGCAATAGAGTTTTATTATAAGCAATCATGACTTTGTCCCATGCTAATTTTAGCAACAGCAAGGCGAGCAAGCAGTCTATCAGTATCCATTGTGAGGACATATGTTTCTAGTGGGATGTGTGACTGCACGCATAAAGCGCCAGCATACTGAGAGAAGCTTTTAGTGAAGTGTTGGTGGGGAGAGGTGAGTTTGGGAAAAGGTTTATTATAGTTTCCTCCAAAGACGTGCACCGCGCGTGTGCCTGAAAGAAAAAACTCCAGAAGTGTACCATTGAGCTCCCAGCATGTTGCACACAAATAGGCTGTGGATTTTATTTTTTTGGGATGGTCGAGAGAGAGAATTAAATAAATATTTATTAAGAAATTACATTTTGCACACCGCGATCCGTACACGGATCAACTTATTGAAGTCACTTTTTAATTCTAATTTGATATCAATCTACGACAACATATCCCTGGTCATTTTGTAGTTATTAAAAAGGTCTACACCCTGCAATTGCCAGCTACTTGTTTTAGTCTCTGAAACTTCAGGTGAGTATCATGACTCAAACACACATGGTAAACAGTCACATAGAAATTCTGAGTTATCAAATTGTTATGCAACTGTGACGTTATGAAAATGCATGAATCCCTTCATCTCTATTTGGTAATTATGTACCTCAGTGCCCATCGTTAGCTCTGTGGTGTCATAAATTACGCAAGAGAAGAATGAGTTTGTTTACTGAAGATAGATAGATAGATAGATATATACTTTATTAATCCCCAAGGGGAAATTTGTCGAGTCAGTAGCAGCAACACACAAGAATAAAAAACCAAAACACAAAATATAAGAAGGGTTAGGGTGATCTGGCAAGAGGTGAACTGTTGTAGAGCCTCATAGCCGTTGGCAGGAATGTTCTCCTGTATCTCTCCTTGTGGCAGCGGAGCGTGAGGAGACGTCTGGAGAAAGTACTCCTCTGTCCCTGTAGGAGGTGGTGGAGAGGGTGGTCCGGGTTGTCCAATATGGACACCAGTTTCTTCAACGTCCTCCTCTCCACCACCTGTTCCAGGTGCTCCAGCTGGCAGCCGATGATGGAGCCAGCCTTCCTAACCAGTTTGTTAAGACGGCTGGTGTCACGGCTCGATGCTGCTCCCCCAGCAGACAATGGCAAAGTGCAGCACACTGGCCACAACCGACTGGTAGAACAACTCCAACATCTTGCTGCACACGTTGAAGGATCGAAGCTTTCTCAGGAAAAGAGTCGACTCATCCCCTTCTTGTACACAGCGTTGATGTTGGCCTTCCAGTTCAGTCGGCTGTCGATGGAGACGCCCAGGTACTTGTACTCCTCCACCATGTCCACGTCCACTCCCAGGACACTCAGAGGTGTAGGAGCTGTCGCCTTCCTCCTGAAGTCCACCACCATCTCTCTGGTCTTGGCCACGTTCAGCCGCAGGTGGTTCTCATCGGCCCACTTTACAAAGTCACTCACCACTGCCCTGTACTCCTCCTCCCGTCCATCCCTAATACACCCGACCACTGCAGAATCATCAGAGTACTTCTGCAGATGGCATGACTCCGTGTTGTACTGGAAGTCACTGGTGTACAGGGTGAAGAGGAAGGAGACAGAACAGTTCCTGTGGGGCTCCAACATCACTGACCACCGTTCCAGACAGCACACGGCCCATTCTGACAAACTGTGGTCTGCCTGTGAGGTAGTCAGTGATCCAGGAGATGGTGGGCGCGTCCACACCGGCCACCGCAGCTTCTCACTCAGCTGCAGTGGCTGGGTGATGTGAAATGCACGGGAGAAGTCAAAAGTGACTCTCACAGAGACACCGGTTCCATCCAGGTGCGACTGAGCTCGTTGCAGCAGGTAGATGATGGCGTCGTCCACTCCCACATGAGGCTGGTAAGCAAATTGCAGAGGGTCCAACGATGATTTCACCTGCGGCCGGAGGTGGGCCAAGACCAGCCTCTCCAGCACCTTCATCACATGGGAGGTGAGGGCGACCGGTCGGTAGTCGTTGAGGCCAGATGGTGCTGACTTCTTTGGGACAGGGACCAGGCACGACGTCTTCCACAGCACCGGGACTTCCCCCAGCCTCAGGCTGAGGTTGAAGAGGCGCTGCAGGACACCAGACAGCTGGGTGGCGCAGGTCTTTAGGACCCTGGGGCTGATGCCATCAGGACCTTCAGCTCTGCGCTGGTGTAGTGTAGTGTATTTTGCATTACCGCCAGTCGTATCGTTATGGGCCCGGAGGCTCGCAAGGTTTCTGTAGTGTGGAGTGAGGTCCTGTGTGAGTGGGGGCTATAAGCCCCCTCGAAACCATTGCCAACAGTTGCGGCCAGCCTATAGTTTCGAACGTAAACGCCTCTTCTTTTCTCCTATATAAGCTGTAACAACATGTACAAACGTTGAACTTTCTCATCTGGACCCTGAAAGTTTCCGGTCGTTCTAATAGGCGTCTGTTTTGACTTGTATACTCTTGTAGAATAAACTTTGTATTCCTATCAAGTATTGAGTCACTCGAAGCTTCTTTTCCATCATCATCTCACCACCACCTGCTGACCAGCAAGAAGACACTACAAAACTTGGCGTCATGAACAGTCACGTGTGAGAATATTCAAGACAATACAACGGTAAGCATCTGCTGGCTTCACTGATATACCGGTTCATCAATTGGAGCTGTGTGTGATGTATTTCCGTGGTCGTGAATGATTTCACCGTGTTGAACGATTTCTTTTTCTGTGTGGGAGGGTGCTGCTGAATTGATGGTGGAGGGTGTGTCGTGTTAAATTTTTAATTTGATCTGCGCAAAGAATGCGCAGAAGTGGGGAGTAGGTGATTAAAGTAAAAGAGTTGTAGAATAGCAAATGTTATTATAAGTGTGTTAATTAGTAGGTGCAGATTATTCAAAAATAAGGCCTTTGATTTGTTTTAACATTAAGACGCGTGAAAATTGATCACTAAATGACATTTTGCTGAATAGTAGGTAGGAAAAGATAAAAGAGATAAATTGAGGTAAACCTGGATCCAGGTTAGGTTATTTGAAGTAATAAAGGTAGGACAAGAGTTAATAGAAGTTAAAAAGCGTGTTAAGTGATTAAGTGATTAAAAGAGAGTAAAATGAGAGAGAAGGTTAAAGGACCTTTTGGTAAATGATCATTAGATTAAGAGCCGCAAAAAATCAGACAGTTTAAGTCATTATTTAGTGTGGGCCTATAGGAATTGTGCGATAAATTTGATTAAGAGAAAAGTCCCACTCAAGACTCGCTGGCGAGTGATTCTGTGACGCAGTTTTTTATATCAAAGTACATTCCAGACGGTAGCAGAAATTAAACCTTGATAGAGGAATAAAAGCGGCAAAGAGCATGCTAAACGCATGAAGGGTATAAATGACTGATTTTTGGGAAGAAAACAACCATTTGTTTAATGTGTAGGTATGTTGCCTGAGCACGGGCTGGAAAAATAAAAAAGGGCAGAGCGTTGCAACTGCCGCGTGAACGCGCAGCGTTTGTGAGAACTGAGGAAGGCAGAATGCCGCGCGCGTCAAGTGTGTGTATGGAGTATGTGGTGGAGCCATGCATGATTTGTGTGCTATTCAAAGTTTTGGAAGAGAGCAGAACTAATACGAGTGCCAGATGTGATGTGTTAAATACTGGAGCTTCTGAGTGTCAAAGAACAACATCATAGATATCTGAAATAAAAGGAGACTGGCCATAACCCCCTGTGTTGTTTTAAATGAAAACATGTGTGTGAGAGAGGGAAATATGTGTCCGAGTGGAACTAAGCACGCCATACACATTTAATCTACAGAGAACGTAAAAAGAAGCATTAGCGTCCTGTTGAGGAGAATAACTAGTTAATGAGATATTGATTAGCTTAAACATGAGCTTCCTTGAGGAATAGCTACACTAGCAGTCATAAAATTAAAGGAACTCCTTTAGGGGGTTGCGTGAGCCCCCTCGTAAAATTAAATAAAAGTGATCGCCCCCTGGTGGTTCGACCCTCCAGGAGAGCAGGGTCTTGGAGGTAGACTAGAGATCGCCCCCTGGTGGTTCGACCCTCCAGGAGAGCAAGGACTGTGAGGTGGACTAGAGATCGCCCCCTGGTGGTCCATCCCCCCCATCTTAATCCTTACGTCCAAAGGCAAAGGGGTTCTGGGGTGGACTGGGAGTGAAAGGTGTTTGGTTACACAGATGGAAGCTATCTGCTTCACCTCGCCATGCATTCCGTGGAAAAAACACACACAGTCGGTTAAACATGAACTTCCTGTGTGAACTGTTCTTATTAAATCTAAAAGGAGGTTTTATTTTGTGTTTGTCTTTTTTCTTTTAATTTGAAGAATTGAAATGAAGGCTCCATGCTGATGATAGAATCTAATCATTTCATATTTCTTTCCTTCTACCCATTTTACGATGAATGAGATTGGGGCTCTAAAAGGACAAAGAACCAGTTGACATCAAGGGCCAGGCCGGGGGCGTGGCCGCTGACGTTCGGCACCACCTGCTGGACAGTCTGCAACAAAAAGGCCGGTACACGTTTAAATCCACAAGCCTTTTCATTTGTGTTGCTATATTCGAGTCAAAGTTAAATAGTCAAGGTACACCTGGTAAATCTGCTTACATTT
Organism: Pseudoliparis swirei; assembly: GCF_029220125.1. NCBI lineage: Eukaryota > Metazoa > Chordata > Actinopteri > Perciformes > Liparidae > Pseudoliparis > Pseudoliparis swirei. The sequence continues at coordinate 14,803,130 of NC_079410.1, read as the reverse complement.
GTGAACTTATTAGAACATTGATCTAGGTAAACACATGAAGGCTTGGCGGCTGACTGATCAAGTACACTTTTAATTAAGTATTAGTACATAATAGTTGGTCGAAATTCGGCTGACAAATACGGTTTCATCCTTTTTGTTTTTATGCAGTGTTTGTTTTGATATGTGCTTGATGGTTATTCAACACTGACATTACTGGAGTGATCAAGACCACATTTGATGACAGTGGGCGAAACCCTTGCTTGACATTTGGTGTCAGTGATGAGGGCATGCACTCTTTGTGTTGATTAGTACATACAGTACTCAGGGTTGGGCCTGTAAACCTTTGGTATCTTGGCTGAGACGAATCAATCTCATTAATAAAAAGGGAGAGTTTGGTTTTGATAATTGATTGGTTCATTGATTTGATTGATTAGTTCGTTGGTTTTTTGATTTAATTGATTGGTTCATTGATTTGATCGATTGATTCATTGATTTTTGATTTAATTGATTGGTTCATTGATTTGATCGATTGATTCATTGATTTTTGATTTGGTTGATTGGTTCATTGATTGATTGATTGATTGATTCATTAATTTGTTGATTTGATTGATTGATTGGTTAATTGATAGCTCGCTAATTGGTTGAGTTGTTAATTGGTTAATTGGTTGATTGATCATTTGCAAATTACTTAATTTGCTTGCTTGGTTGGATTTTAATTGGTTAATTGATAATTGGATAATTGATAATTTTCTAATTTGCTTAATTGATTAATTGCTTAATTTATATTTTTCTGATTGATTGGTTGGCTAATTTTCTGATTTTTGATTGATTTATTGGGAATTGGCTGATCGGTTAATTTAATTACCTTGAGCTTGCAATAAACTATACAATAAAAAACAGAGCTCGAGAAAGCCGTTAAAATGGGGAGAAAGGACACTAAAGATCCAAAGGTATCTACTCCAGTTGATGTAGTACAGAAAAATAATCCCTTGGTCAGCGGCATCGCAAACATTGCAAAGATATCAGAGAAATGGTCTAAACGATGGCCTCAAATTGACCAACCGTGGCCCATGGAGGGGACGCTTAATCCAGATGTAATTAAAGTAATGCAGGTACTTGTGTCCACGTACAAGGCAGGTCAAAAGAAAGGAACAAAGGGCGAGAGACGCAAAGAGAAAAGACTGGTGGAGCTTGGCATTCTCCAGTTATTTGAAGAGGAAGGACAGAAGCTCATTAAAGCTTCCATCGAGAAGAGAGATAAATACGCGGAAGAAATAGAGCGAAATACGAAACGAACTGAGAAACTGTTGACCGACACCGATCCAACTTTCTCACATATGAATCCAGTAAAAAGACGACCACGTTGTGAAGAAGAGAAGAAGCCCAAGAAGGTTTATCCGCAGCTCCCAGTGATGAGTCAGGAGGGTAATTATCTGGTCAGAGACAGTGAAGACCAAATAACAGAAAGAGGACAAGCGGAAACAACCATAACAATGTATCCAAATTCCGAAAGGAAGAAGACAACAGGCTGGGGAACTGAGCCGGGATGGATGGAATTGAGAGAAGAAAGCGACGAGAGTGACCAAGAAGAGGACGTGGGGGGATACGATCCCAAAGTCAAGCGGATGCTGGCTAGAGCGGAAAGAAGAGGAGATGGAACCACTAAAGACAATGAAAAGGGAGACAGCGATGAAGAGGACCCACAGATGACTGTGAGAGAGGTTGAAATAAGCATCGACCGTTACCTCTGTGACTTGAAGAAAACTGACAGACCAAAAGAACAAAGGAAGCTGATAAACCAGTTGGAAGAGTTGCAGTTACAGAAGGAAGAGTTACAAAAAGGAGACTCAAGGCAATCAGGCATGAAGAACAGATTGCGCTCTAAGAAACAGTCCACACCCAAGAAAATGTTCCCGGTGATCGTCCGAGGCCAGAATCTGGAGTATAAGCCATTGCAGAGCACCGATATGTCAAACATACTGGAAAAACTCCCCATTATCCAAGACGGAGCACATCCTTGGATTGCAAAACTGGAAGAGATCATGATTGGCTCGCAGCCAGCGATGGGAGACATCAAAAGACTCTTGGCTAATCTCGTTGGGGTCCACGGTATGGGAGAAATTCTACAAAAAGCTGGACTGATGCGGTACGTGGGAACGGCTGTGAATGACTCAGAGCTGTTCGCGGCAAGCAGAGGTCGCTTGTGTAGGGCACTAAAAGAGACATTTCCGACAAATGTGCATCCTGACAATATTTTGATTGAACCACTGGGAGTGGTTGAGAATCCAAGAGCCTATGTGTCAAGAACTCATCAAACATGGAGGAATGTCACAGGAAATGATCCGGATTTGAATCGCATGGACCAGTCAGTGTTGAGAGGCAAGATCCTGCTGGGTTTGCCGTTGCCAGTACGAAGCAAATTGGCAGAAGTGGTTGGTCTTGGGAGCCTGGAAAGAAGTGTGTATACTGATCATATTGCACACCAGGTGGAGCTGTACAGGAAGAAAGACCACGAAATCAAGGGTCAGGAACAAGACACCCTCAGGAAATTGAACAATATACAACTCGTAGACACGAAGAGGTCGGAGAGGAAGCAAGCGTTGGTTATGCAGAATCAGACACCACCAACTCAACCTGTATCAACATCAGAGCCATACCATGCCCAGTTCCAGCCGCTCCAGCCATCTCCGGGGGTTCCCGCCGCCTTCTACCCACGGGCAGCTTTCAATCAAGCACAACCCTGGAAAGGCGGAGATCAAAGAAATCTCGGAAGAGGAGGACGGTTTAATCCCAATTTCCAACAGCGTTCAGACGAATGTTATAATTGTGGAGTCTTTGGCCATTTCGCCCGTGATTGCAACCAGAAAGGAGGGAATTTCAGAGGAAACTTCAGAGGAAATTCCAGAGGAAGATACAGGGGCCAATCCGGATCAAACAGAGGACCGGTAAACCCTGACAGAGGCCCGGAACCAGGGCTATAGAGGTGCCCTGAAAACTCGAAAGGGAGGTGTCAGCTGGTAGTATCAGGGCCGGAGAAAGATCCAACAATAGAGGTGAAAATAAATAATCGACCATTGGAAGTGATGGTAGACAGCGGAGCTGCTTTCACCTGTATTCGGCCTGAAGATGCTACACATCTCCCCATGTCTGGTCAATTGATTCGGACAATCGGGTTCGAGGGAGTAAAACAGCTGATCCCTCTCACAGAACCAGTTGATCTCAGCTACAAAGAGTTGAAGATCAAACTACCCATACTGGTCTCCGAACATACACCTATCGCACTTTTGGGAAGAGATGCGTTATGTAGGTTGAAGTGTACAATAAAGTGTACGCCAGACGGCTGTCTGGTTGAAGCACCAAACGATATCTTTCACCAATCATTGATGATAACAGAGACGGAAGCTTCTACAGTATTCTGGATTGGAAACCTCCAGGAAGACCTTGTGGCGCCTGCCAAATTGTGGGAGAAATTTATCATTGCTAATATGCCCAATGCGAAACTTCCAGAGTATCCATTTCACTGCACACTCAAGTACTTCAACAAAGATGCTCAACCCAACACAGAAGAATGGCTGAGCCGCCAACCGAAGCAAGTCCAACTCAATTCAGGCTGTATAATTGTGGGACCACAAGGAGCAGCCATGAAGATACACAGGGACGACTATGTGAACAGAGAGTTTGATATCACAAGGAGTGTGCCGCATGTGACCTTGTTGGTGAATGAAGAACACACGCAGAAGCAGATAGGAGAGATGATGGCAGAAGCTGAAGAAGCTGTTTTCACACCACTAAAAGAGAATCAGGCCATTTGGAGGAGCGAGGATCAGCGATTCATCAAGATTATGATCTCGGCTCAAGGACGAGGACAGCCCCAAACTGCGAGGATGACACACGAATCAATTTGTAGTGTCAAAATGGACTCGGATGCATTGAGAGAAGAGATGTTACAACAAGTTCCAGAAGGTCTATGGTCTCGACATAGTACTGATATTGGACTGGTAAAGTCAGCCCAACCAGTAAGAACTGAACTCAGACCAGGAGCCAGTCCACCTTGGAAAAACCAGTACCCACTGAAGGAAGAGGCAATCCGAGGAATCGCACCACAGATTGAAGGACTTCTGAAGGCAGGTGTCTTGAGGATAACACAGAACCCCCAGAGCAACACGCCTTTGTTGCCAGTGAAGAAGCCAGACAATTCTTATCGTCTGACACATGATTTAAGAGCAGTGAACGAAGTGGTAACTGACTTTCGAGCAGAAGTGCCAGATCCACACACCTTGCTAGACCAAATCCCTCCAAACGCGTCACATTTCACAGTGTTAGATTTATGTGGTGCATTTTTCAGCGTGCCACTAAGTAAAGAAAGTCAAGGCCTATTTGGTTTCACGTACAATGGACAATCATACGAGTATGAGAGACTGCCACAGGGCTTCAAACACAGTCCTCACATTTTCAACAAAATATTGAAAGAAGATTTGGTTGGGATAGACCAGGTAATACAAAGTACTGTAATTCAATACGTGGATGACATTATCATTTGTTCACCAGATAAGGAGACATGTCATAAAGACTCAATTAAACTGCTACAAATACTGGCAGAAAAGGGACACAAGGCCTCTCTGAAAAAGCTGCAATATTGCCAGGAAAAGGTGGCATATTTGGGCCAACAAATAACGCTGGGACACCGAAGCATCTCTGAAAATCATCTGGAAGCCATTCGCACGGCTCCAAAACCCAGAACAGTACGAGAGATGATGACATTCCTTGGCATTGCAGGGTATTCCTCAGCGTGGGTGGAGGATTATGCCAGCTTAACGGGACCGTTGAGAGCTATGATCAAGGACACTGGGAATGCTAAACTCCACTGCAACCTTTCTTGGACGCACGATGGCCTTTTGGCATTTGAAATGACAAAAAAGAGGTTGCAGGAGGCTCCGGCCTTGGCTCTTCCCGACTACTCGAAGAATTTCGTGCTATATGTATCTACATCCATTGGGGGTAAATATACATGTGCAGTCCTTTGTCAACCAACAGGTACGGGAACAGGGCCTCAACCTATTTCCTACTACTCCACTGCTTTTTCAGAAGTAGAGTTAGGACTACCAATATGCTACAGGGCAATGGTGGGAGTTTCTCTAATGTACAATAAAGCATCATCGGTGACCATGGGTTACCCAGTGACAATTCTTACACATCATAGTCTCAGAAATCTTTTGAACTACGGTAAGAACAATTTGACTATGTCTAGGCTCAGAGACTATCATAGGCTTTTAGAGCAGGAGGATGTCACTCTAGTAAGGTGTGCTACGACAAATCCAGCGGAAAATTTGCCAACTCCAGAAGACGGGGAGCCACATGATTGTGTTCATGAATCAGAGAAATACTCCAGACTGAGGTCGGATTTGAAAGCCCTCCCGTTGAGTGAGGTGGACCTGGAGTATTGGACAGATGGCTCCTGTTATCGTATTGGCGACAAATTAAGTGCTGGCTACGCAGTGATAAAAGCCCAAGGAACCGGATTCACTGTTGAAAAAGCTGAAGTGATACCACAGCCTGCATCGGCACAGCTTGCTGAGCTCGTGGGTCTGACTGAAGCGTGTTTGCTGGCCGAAGGCAAGCGAGTGACAATATATACCGATTCTGCATATGCACATAATGTGTGTCATCTGTTTGGATCCGTATGGAAGAACCGAGGATTCAAGAAAAAACTAGGAGTTAAACAGCATCTTGGTGCGGAAGAATACACATTTTATTTTTTATTTTTTATATATCTTATGATTCTTAGAATCCTAAAACATTTTTGATTTGATTTTTTGCTCTTTCGGAACTCTGAAGAGTTCCGAGTGGGGAATTGAGATAAAATAAATGACAATATATTTAGGGACAAAAATGTTGAGTGATAATTCATGTTTGATGTTTTGATTTGCATATGTTCTGTATGCAAGATACTGGTTCTCTTCTGTCATTCTAGAGAAACCACTGTGAGGTGATGGAGTGCTGAGGGACTCCAGTGTTGAATGAAACCAGCCTCTCAAAACGTGAACATGACGAGTGACCTGAAGAACTTTGAACGAGAACTGGTGATGAGACATCCGGATCATCGAGGAGAAGACGAGTGTCAAGGCTGCTGAAGAACTGCAGTGATGTCTTCTCGTATATGAAATATTAGTGATATTAAAAATGAATTTTCTTGTTTAGGTGTTAATTGTTGGGGAAACGATATTTTCTGTTGTTTGGTGAATATAATGGAATCTCAGATGTTCTCTTTTCGTGACGTTTAGGGACAGAGGTGATTAGGCAGGGATAGGTCCATGGGGAGAGGCGATGGGTTGACCAACTTGATCCTGGACATTATTATTTTGTTATTATTTGCTGAGAAATTCCTGATGTATTTGCTAAACTCATTTCCCTGCACAATTTGCTAAACATTCCTTATATTAGTGGTATGGAGTTCGATTTAAGGTCGCCTTGGCAGAGGGACCGTGAAAGAATTTTCCTGTCTACATTGTTTAATTGATATTGCAAGAAAAGATAACTGCCCGACAGGTTTTTCAATTTCACATATAAATACTTCATTTTACACCACTTTTACACTTCATACAGCCACAGTAATGTTAGAACTTTACTGTAGGACGAGGTGGTATTTTTGTCATGATAATACACCTGTATGTTTGTTTGTTTGTTTGTTTGTTTCGAGAGTTTGTTAACCCTCGAAGGGAGGAATATGTAGTGTATTTTGCATTACCGCCATTCGTATCGTTATGGGCCCGGAGGCTCGCAAGGTTTCTGTAGTGTGGAGTGAGGTCCTGTGTGAGTGGGGGCTATAAGCCCCCTCGAAACCATTGCCAACAGTTGCAGCCAGCCTATAGTTTCGAACGTAAACGCCTCTTCTTTTCTCCTATATAAGCTGTAACAACATGTACAAACGTTGAACTTTCTCATCTGGACCCTGAAAGTTTCCGGTCGTTCTAATAGGCGTCTGTTTTGACTTGTATACTCTTGTAGAATAAACTTTGTATTCCTATCAAGTATTGAGTCACTCGAAGCTTCTTTCCATCATCATCTCACCACCACCTGCTGACCAGCAAGAAGACACTACAATAGAGGGTGAAATAGCTTCAACATATTCAACTGCTATTACTAAGCTATTCAAGTTTAGGATGTTTAACAAAACTACTACTTTGCGCAGAAATACGCAGCTGTACTTCTCATTGAAAGTAGTATTATTCTTAAACATCGCAAACTTGAAACTACTATACTTAAACGTAGTTTAATACGTTGACGGTATTTCACCCACTATCTTCAGTAAACAAACTAATTTGTTCTCATTGTCATTCATTCTACAGCATCGACAATGTATTTTTTTTAGTTGGTGAATGGGACCAATCATCAAAGCAAGAAAACAACCAAAAAAGCATTAAAAACATCCACTCATTTAAATCTAGTCAAGAACTATGTGTGCTCTGCCCTTGTGCCGTTTTTTTCTGCATTCATCAGCGCACAACACAGATATCATCTTTAATTATAAAACCTATCTAACTTGTGGTGGCATTGGATGTTATCGTAATGACAAAGTGGAAATGTCTTTTTAACAAAAGGTCATATTCTGACATTTTTGTATGATGCGAGTGCAGGTGGCACCGGAAAAGAACTTGTATTAAATCATCAAAGTGTAGGGCATCTTTTCAAGAGACAAGGTCTCCGCCTGCATGAACTGCAGCACTCAGACTGAGAAACCTGCTCCTGCAATATTTCAGATAAATGTACAATTAAAATTAAAATACACATCTGTTAACACTGAGCCTTCCCTTCTCACAGCGTTTCCTTTTCCAGCGAGAGCTTTCTTCACACAACAACAAATAAAATGCCAAATCCTCCCAGCAACCTGCGCAGTGAGAGAAAATTAATCTGAGCTGAATTTGCAGTCGGGCATCAGGAGCCCGGACAGCTTGACAGGCGAGAGGCATCGGATAGTGAGTGTGCTGCCGAAGCCTCGGTGTGACTGATGGCCCGCAATCGTTCGGATCCGCCTCGATCCCCCTGAGCCTGGCCTCAAAACCTCCGCCTGCTGAGAGCAGGTGCTGCACAGGGTCTGCCCAGGACGTCCAACTCACGCCGGCGTGTAAACTGAGATATCAAATGAGCCAAAACATTCCCTCTGTGTATATATATGTGTATATATATGAGAATTATAGGGAGAAAGAAAAGAGAATCAGAGTGGTTGGTTCAGCTTCGAAAAAGTCTAAATTAGCTGAGAGGATCTTTGATTTAAACTGTTTCTGATTGGTTTAACTAAAGCCCATGATAATCTTCCAGGCTTTAAGGCAGTCTGTACTGCTATTGGTTAAGGTTGAGCAGATTTAAACTTCCGAAGGCATTGTTGTTATTTACCATTACCAACGTGTCTTGAAATAGTAATGAAATAATATAAATGTGAAAAGACATGGTTTTTTGACACGCGGTATACAGCACAGCACAATGTCAATGAAAGTAGTCTGCATTTAACCTATATTACTCTAAGCACCCTATATATATATTATATATCTTTCATATGCACCACGACAAACCTGCCAACAAATACCTGTTATTCACAAATGTGTGTACATGTATTAGCCCTGTCTGATTCTGACAGAGAATGATTTACAACACTGAAATCTGACAAACATTCATGTCATTAAAAAGTAAATTTAATTATACAATAATATCTAGTTTCCATGCAACTCTCTTAATTGGATGAATTCAAACAAAAGGAGAAATTTAAATAGCAAATGACCGAGAATACATGTAAACGTTTTTCAGGGGAACATCAAGTCCACTCAATGAAAACATTGCAATTGACGTGTAATTTCTCCGACAACCCGTTTGCATGACACATCTTTTACATCTAGTTGCCAACAAACCTCGCTGGGCATAACAAACACAAAGAAGGAACAGGCTGTGAGAAAGTAATCTCCATTCCAGATAGATTTCTTGACACAATGGTTAGCAGTACGACTTTGAAAAACACATTATATTGGGCTGAAATATGATTGAAGTTTTTTACGGTGCTTTGCCAACGAAATCTAACAGAGCTGTGGATAAATGCTGCTATTTGCTGGTCTAAAGTGTGTGAGGTTGAAATTAGGAGGTTGTATCTGTGGGATTGCAGAGCCCAGGTATTCATATATCTCTGCAACACACGGCTATGTAGTGAAATCTGTCATTCAGAGGGCCCGAACTGAGTGAAACATGATTGTTGAATATCATTGTGTTCACTATATAATAGCATAACACAGTTCATATGGTACACCCAAATAAATGCGGTCCAATACACCAGCCCACTAATAAATCCTACCTTCATAAAGGTTGTAATTTCCATTCTCTCTGTAAACTCATTGAGATGTTCAAATATATTGCGTCATACTGAAAGTGTTCCTCTTATTTTGTCCACTCCATTTACATCAATGAGGGTAATCTAATAAAAACACAGCTCCGTATAACTCAATACAATTCAACAGCAACGCAAACTGCAGCGTCAAAAACGATCATGTAGCTGAATCAATACATTAAAACATTCTTTAGATATGGATTAATTCAAGCAAGGTACGGGCCATAAACTGGAAACTGAGTGTAGATAAGATCAGGTGGGCTAAAGCAACAACTGCCTTTCTTGCATAGATTTTTTTAAAGAAAATATCAACAATGAAGGGTTTTCTTTGCAACTTCATGGTTTCGGTGCCTCTAACACAGCGTTTGTGCGCGGTGTTCACATTCTGCAAAAGCAATGAATAGTATTGCCTCTAATTAGAATGCCAAGTCAGAGCGGGTTGTTTACTAATTCACGGTGCTTAGCGCTGATAAAATGATGGTCACCACACTGACTGAGTGCCAAATAGCAAGGCAGTTGGCAAACAAGTGAAATAATCCTGTTGCCCCCTGTGTGTGATTCTCTATGCATTGCAGATCTATACGTTTTCAGTAAAGCCATCATCATCAGTTTATGCACCCTCTGATCAGTGGAAAGTAGATCAATAACACAACAGTTACTAACATACACATCGCTTTATGTTTTGAACACACCTGATGACAGTCCCCAGCCCAGACTGGTGGATCAGGACGAGAGCTTCAGCTGGTTCAGGTGTGCTGGAGCAGAGAGACGTGGAACATGGGGTCTCTTTTACAAAACAGTGTGCAGGATACACACTAAATTATCTTTGATAAATCCCAAATCAACCTGTAAATGTGCTCACCTGGATCATCCTCACATCCCGCCCTCTGCACGCCCACATTCAACCATAATTACCTTCGCATTGAAAATGCGGAAGGTTATGTTTTGATCGCCGTGTATTTATTTATTTATTTATTTGTATGCGTGTTATTCGCATAACAAAAAAAGTTTTAAACCGAATCGCATGAAATTTGGTGGGATGATTGATTATCCGGGGATCATTTGATTAGATTTTGGGATCAATCGGGTCAAAGGTCAAGGTCAAGGTCATGGATAGGTCTTTTTACCATAGCACGGTCAATCTATATTCAATTGGCATGCAACTAATGCCAAAATGTTCATAATTCAATGCCCAATATTGTGATATGCGAAGGTATACGCTCTACCGAGTGCCCATTCTAGTTGGTCGATGTTAAAGTACCTTTTGAATGTTGATGCATAGAAATGACCTGCTGATCAGAGGGTCTTCACGGTGAGTCGCTGAACACGTGTTCCCTTCTAATTCTTCCATTTACACAGTCCTAGCAGTGAGTATAGTGTATATATATATAGCGCACCGCAGTAGTTATGTTTACAGCAATCAGACTGATTGCTACCAACGGAAAATACAACAATCAGTGTATCCACCACCCGCGATATCGTTTAGAAAAAGGAAGTTTGACAGGTGGATACGATGTATTCATTTGTATACTTGTGTTTTATTATGGTATTATAATTCGGACTGATGATGAGGATATGGAGTTATTGGACGAGAGCTGTGATTGGACGAGAGCTGTCATTTATTTCCACACATTTCCACTATCCTAATGTGTAGGTGGTGAATTTGCCAGGTGAGGTGAGTGGAGAAGGCAAAGTGTGTGACAGTCCCCGCGGGGACTCCAGGGATCTCTGTTGAATCGGAATGATGTTGTCAGTTTGTCTGTGTGTGGTCTGCTCCCTGTATCTGTCTCCATGGAATAAACAATAAATTATTCAATGAAATACTTTTTTTACGACAGCGATTTTACTCCAAAAAATGTCATAGAAACTAAGATCGTATTTGGTGATATTTGCACAGTGATTATTGAAAAGTACTGACACTGTTTAGTTCTTTAACACTATTCGATGTTATTTCAAAGAAAATATCATTAGACATCCATATGCTTTTTTTTTCTGGACTATTCAAGGCCTGAGGGCAGCTTTAATTTTTATTTGCTTCTCCGAGCGACAGAGGACACACTTGTGCTCCACAGCTGACCACAAGTGTGTCCTCTGTACCGAAGAGAGCAGACAGCACTGATGAAAAACATTAAACCAAATTGTGTCTGAGGTTAGAGTATATTTATATATTTCACAATTGAATGGTGCTTATTGCTCACTAGTACAAATAATGGTCTATAAGTGCAAAGTAGTGTGTGATATGAAGTGAAATTAAATGTTTGAATTGAACTTCTTCAGTCTGGCTTCAATTCACCGCCTCACAATCTACAAATTGTTCGTACGATGGGTCAGAGTTTACGTTCAGGTGTACACGTTCTCCCATCAAGTATATTTTTATAGGTCACAACTTTTGTGTAGGTTATAAATAAGATGTTGACATCTCTAATGAAAGATAATAGGCTAGGTGACGTGTGAAAAGTCTTTTCTCGAAACGGTCAGTTTGTGAGAAAACAGGGAGTCCAGTTTAATGGGTACTAAATACTGACTAAATACAAGACACTGAATATGGTAAAATATAAACTTAAGAAAAAGTATGATTGATTGATGCAATAGCATTTTTCAATCATGAATGTCTGATAAGTGTGTTGCCCTTCATGAAACTGGAAATTATTCTGGAAAAGCAGCAGATGAAAGGCATTCACTGAGCAGAATACATTATTTCTGTGCCTATCATGGCAGCTCAGATGGGTTATTACTGCTTGAATAAGATTCTCATGAAGCGTCTGCCTTCCGCTTTGAAAACGTATGCACTGCCTTCTTCTCAAGCCAATATATGATGCTTATGTAGCCCTGATGATATATTTTCATAAGATAGATAATAATAATAAGGTGTATATATAATAATGTAGCCCTATCTACAATAGGATTTGAGTTTTCTAATTTGTTTTGCTGATTTAAGTTTTCTAATTGATTTGGAGATCTGTTGTCATTATTACCTTCGCATTGAAAATGTGGAAGGTTATGTTTTGATCGCCGTGTATTTATTTGTATGCGTGTTATTCGTATAACAAAAAAAGTTTTAAACCGAATCGCATGAAATTTGGTGGGATGATTGGTTATTATCCGGGGACCATTTGATTAGATTTTGGGATCGATCGGGTCAAAGGTCAATGTAAAGGTCATGAAAAGGTCAACATCTTTTTTTTACCATAGTGCGGTCAATTTTTATCCAATTGGCATGCAACTCATGCCAAAATGTTCATAATGCAATGCCCAATCTTGTGATATGCGAAGGTATGCGCTCTACCGAGTGCCCATTCTAGTTTTCTGGTGTGTGAGACCAACCGCCAATCCAGCCTCACTGTCAGGTAGAGGGGCGTGGCCTAAGCGGAGGTATTGTTGTGAAGTAGGTGACCGCTACAGCTGTTGAGCAGCTGCGTGAAAGTAATGGTGGGACAACGAAGGGCTGACGTATAGTTACGCCTGTATGGATCTACACCAGGACATCCGGACGAGACGCATTAGGGGGCTCCTGTAATTCAGGAGACGCCAACTGATGAAGCTGAGCTGATTCCTGAGGCTGCTGCGCCAAGACTTGCTGTTTTTATTCTATCAGACAATCCATCCAGTTATTCACTCCTCTCCCAACACTCCGTGGTCATCGTGAGTACTCAAACTTTGCACTGCCCCTTTTGTTTTATGTTTGTGTGGACAAGTGAAACGGCCACTACCGTTTCAGGCCTCTACGATCTCCAGCAACGACTCAGGCCTGCAACGGGGGTGTTGTTAGTGTATGTGTGCTAGGGTGTGTGCGTGAGTGGATTTGTTCTATTTGTTCTATTTGTTATATTTATTATATTGGTTGTCTTTGTTATATTATTGAGGTTCATTAGAACGGAGAGCGAGTTCTATACATTTTGTGGGTTTTCGTTGTATGGGGATTGGTATCCAATTTTGTTTTGTGAATAAATATTTTACTGCGTGCATTATAAAACAGTTGGCTGCACCGTCCCTCTTTTAACCCTCCTGTTACCTTAGGGTCAATTTGACCCCATTCAATGTTTAACCCTCCTGTTACCTTTATATTTACTGACATATTTTACCCTTGGGGTCAATTTGTCCCCAGCAATTAAAACCTCCAGGAAATTATTAGAATTAATATTGTTTTCCAAGTTTAAGTGTGAGGTACTTTATGTTTGTTTGTTGACTACCTAAATAGCCCTTGAAATATATAAAAAAGTTGATATTTCTTATATGTTTGACACAGTGAAAAACAGCCTGGGGTCAAATTGACCCAAAAGAACACCGACATTAAACATTGAATGGGGTCAAATTGACCCTAAGGTAACAGGAGGGTTAAACATAACCCAGGACCCCGCCCATAGTATATTTGCCATAGCTACATGGACCGGGGGCTACACTTATATTCCCAATTTAGTTAATACTAAATATTATTAGCATTTAAAGAAATGCAAGCCCACAACGATGTTGTCTTATTGCATATTTTGACTGAAATCCCAAAAGATGTCATTTCTAATGATATAAAACAAAAGAGCAGCAAATCCTTACACTTGAAAAGCCAAGACTAGCAAACCTGAATTGCATTTAAAAGATAGACACATTATCAAACGTTACATTATTTCCCTCATAACATAACCAAGGGGCAACAGAGAGGTTAATTTTAAACACCTATGGACATGTGGACAGGAAGGACAGGGGATATATCTATTTAATTATTGTATTTAATTAAACACCCAGTAAACTGAAGTCAACCCATGCTAGGATACAGTACTGAAAAAAAGATGAGAGATTATCACAACACAGGCGTGAATTGTGCGAGTCATTAATGAGACCGGCTGGAGGACGACTAATGACCCGAGCAGCTACTGCAATTATCCACAGATTAATTCATGATTAAAAGTTCCCCTGCTCTCTTTGCATGCATATATACTCACATGCATGTGCTAAAGAGACATCATGGCTCCCCTGGCAACTGCATTATTAACTATCATGTGACAAAGACGAGTAGCAGCATCATGCTGAGGAAGACGGCTGAGCTTTATAATGATCAGTCAAATGTGTCACTGGGCCTAACAGTAATAGCTGCGGCCCGCAGCCGGGGTTCACAAAAAACGTTTGCAGCCGGCAAAATGGCACATTCACTCTCAGCCCACTGATTCTGCTCTTTCTTTCTCTTTTTATTTCCCATTTACTGGAGTTGTATAGTTGATCCAGTAATCTTCTGCGTTCTGATCATGAGTCACACACGCTGTCAGAACTTGAACCTGCGACAGTCGGTCTCCCGCCAAGACCGGGGACCCGAGTTCTCTGGTGAACGTCTGCAAGCTGGAGGCTTTTCCTGTCAGCTATTACATTGCAAATGAGAACTAAAATTAATATATACGTATATATGCACCACAACAAACCTGCCAAAAGAAGACCAATAACTGTGGCCCAGGCTAGGAGGGCATGAAATAAAAAGGCTGCAAAGAGACACAGTATAATTCTGAAGGAGCTGTAAACCCACACATAGAAGTAACTGTTCATAGGACCACTTTAAGCTCTACACTCCAAACGCTGGGCTTTTTGGAAGAGTGGCCAAAAAAGGGTTGCTTCAAGAAAATAATAGTAAAGTGCGGTTGGTCTCTATACCTCTGTATTAAAGTCTAATTAGTTTAATTAGTGTATAGTGTGTCTAATGGAAAGCCACATGCACATTAGCCCTGATTGCATACAGGAATATCGAGAAGGAAGCACAATTAATGAGCACCTGTAATCCATTAGAAGTTTGCACGTATATGTGAACACACTCTTGCAGGAGGTTGTTGACAGAAAACTCTGTATGCAAACAGTCCGTCAGGAGGGAGGGAACACGCACAGCATGGATAAAACCAAGTGAACCAAATTGAGAAAAATATTTTTCAGTGGCATAACACTGACAGCCAGACGCTGATATAAAAAGAAATATCACAAGAGTGCCAAGAAAGGGAAAAGATGTTGTGAAAACAAAATCTAACCGGGGAGGGGGGATGAAATGAAATGAAAAGAAAATGTGACCGAAGACATCGAGTGAAATCTCACCTACCACGTACAGTCAGTCTGGATGGGATGAACTGCACCGTACTGCATCCTGGGTACCAGAGCAGAAAAAGAGACCATAACTCCATATCCACTATGGCGTTCAGCAAGGACACCAACAACGTCAGTTGGATTCATGATTTAAAATGCATGTTTTTACCAAAGTATAGTTCAATCCATCCAATAGCTGTAAAGATTTGTCCAGAGCAGCGAGGAGTGAGGCCGAGGGACCATCAGACCCGGCGCTACCGCGTTGTAACATTACTTCTCTTCCGCTTGTTTGAGTCGTTACTACAAAGACACATCTCTAGGTCTACTCGGTACTCTGACTGCTACTTTGACCATCCGGCTGCATTGATTTGAAAGGGAATGTCCGCTGTCCTCTTTTCTATGGTATTCCCACAGCGGGAGACATCAAAAAGAGAAAAATTAACTCCTCAGAGAAACCTAAAAATAACTTCTAAAAGCCTACCATCAGCTTTGTATTTGGCCTCCCTGTTTAGGGCGAAGCAGTTTGATTTCTATTCACCTCGCTCTTGAATGCTCTTCTCTATTCAGTGCACACCTGGACGAACTGGACTGCAAGGCAGCAGCGGGGGTGGGGGGGGGGGGGCAGAACACAGTGCTCCACACTGTGAGGAGGTGGAGCATTTTTCCCAGAGCTTCCCGTTGTTCACTTTGCTCACCGTTTATTTCTATTTTTTTGTCATCCATCAGTTTCCCCGTCTCAACCTTTCTGCTCCTCTCTTTAATGCTGAACTATCTACGAACCTTTTTAGAGATTCGCTCCTTTACCAGAGATGCTGCTTTCATCCTTTCATTCAGGAAAATCGTGGCAAGAGTGGCAGTAAAAAGCGAGTGTGCCAAGTAGAGTGGAGGGGGATCAGAAAAATGAAAGAGGACCTAAAGGAAATGAATAAGAGATTTCATACACTGACGAGCTCACCCAGACACAATGTGTCAGTGAGGCCAATAGGCCTCCGATCACAGCCACTGACTCAATTCACAATTATGTAGGTATATATTTCTATTTTCTGATACAGCCGCAGCAGAATGTCCTCACACTGACTTCTTTCGTGTCACGTAAAGAGTATTTTTATTCCTCGGACGACACCGGACGATCTCCTACCTCCACTCACACGGACGCCATCTTAAAAGGTAAGCAGAGACCAGTAAGTCAACAACAAGACGACTCCACCTTTGCGCAAACTATGCACCAATGTATTGCCTGTATTTTTGACGAATGAGGTGAAGTCACTCCTTTCACCTGAAATTATTTGAACCGTCTGCAGGTTGGGCTCAGATCCGATAAGTCAATGTGTAGACAGAACTGCTAGCAGACGGTGGATCAATGAACCCTATGAGACCTCAGCTGAGACCCGTACTCTAAACCACAACCGAGTATTATCAGTGGTTATGATGTAATATTGTCGCCTATCTAAGAGGATCAATGAACCCTATGAGACCTCAGCTGAGACCCGTACTCTGTACCACAATCTAGTATTATCAGTAGTTATGATGTAATCTTGACACCTATCTAAGAGGATTCGTTCCAATACTTTAGAAAGTATACTGGCTAGAGCAATTGGTCGGTAATTGTCAATGCAGGATAATTTACCGGTTTTATTTTTGATTACTGGCACAAACAAAACAGTGAACATAGAGTCAGGAAGTACGCCGTGCATTAACAATCCAGATAAACACACAGCAAGTAACACTGACATTCTGTTGCTAGAATGCCACAGATGTTCTGCTGTTATTTGGTCACGGCCACATGCTTTGTTCAATGCCAATTTTTCAATGGCATACAACACTTCATCAGGTCTAATACACACACGAGCATCATTCGGAAAATCACCAATATTAAATGTGTCACTTTTAACACTGTTAAAAATGTCCCTATAGTGTTTACTCCACATATCTGCAATACTGCTTGAACCAACTGCCCCATCAATACTGGAAAGCAGGGGCATCTTAATGCTATTGGTAACCTCAACTTCTTTCCAGAAATCAAAGACATTATTCTGCTGAACATGTTTGGCCATGGAGTTTGCCCTTGGCCTGTTCATTTCATTGTTTCTGTTGTACCAACAATATAGCCCTTAAACTAACCCACAGTCCTGCCTGTTCATTTTAACACCATTATTTAAACGCTAAATAACTCCCCCTTATCTCTTTCTGGTATTCTATTTGTTGGCAGCACCAACAATAAGTGATTCCCTCTGATCTTCAGCCTTGGCCTCACCTCATCTTGGTTGGGATGAGCCCAGCTGTGTGGAGCTCACATATAAAGACAGAGCTTTAAAGAACAGGGTTTTAGAGAACTGCACTAAAATAAAACCTTGTCACAGCAATCTATAGTCGGCATGCAACATCAGTAGGCATGTTGAATATTTCATTGCTCAGTGTGTGATAAAGTGATGTCCAATCTGTGTGTTGAAGTGTCTAGGCAACACAGCTTCTCAAGAAGACAGCTAAAACGGTCTCAATTACTGTAAATGAAAAAGCATTCTGAAGATGATTTAGCAAGCAAGATATAACTATCTTTTTTTGAGTGTGTTCTTTTATATTTAGTATTTTTTCTTTCTTATAATAGTGCTATCTCTAAACTGTTGACTCGGAGAGCCCTGCACTAGATTTCCAATGGGTCTGGACTGTTGGCAAAAAAAAACTTGAATCTTGAATGTACAGGAAGATTGTATTTGTATTTACAAGTATAACAGTTTGGTTATCACCATGAGACAGAGACCAGACAGGTACAGAGTTAAATTAACTTGTGATCAGAATCAGACAAAAAATAATACAGAGGGTGCAACTTAGCCAGTTAGGGATCAGGCAAAAGGGCAGAGGAGATGCATAGAGGAGATATCACACTAAGATCTATGCAGAGTACGCTTTACACACACTTTCAGACTAGAGGGCCGTCATCAGAGGTGTTATGTGTACGCTGCATGGGTCTACGTCTGTGGATATCTCCCTTATCACAATGTCATTTTTAATCTTCTCTACATTCTTAAATAGCAAATTGTTTTTTGCTGTTGTACTGATGTTCAAAAATATCATAACTCCTTCCACAGAGTGATATAAAATGACTAATCTTATCTTATAACTCAATTACTTTAACAGCTAAATACATCTTGTCACTTTGTTCCATATATAAACCTTGTTAATTATACTGCAGCTGTGAATGTGTGGGTGCATTTGGGCAAAGAGAGTATGATCTTATTTAGAAGTAGCATTAAGTAAGGATGTTTCTGTGAAAATAAAAAGTATGCAGGGAAAAACTAAGACAGAGTGACTTCCGAAAAGATCGAGTAACTTCCGTTCATATAGGCTGAGCATTAACGACTTTATTGTTCTAAATGTGTGCCGTGATGGAGCTGCACAAGCGACCAGGAATAACACATTAATCCATTTTAGGAGGCAAAGCTTAAGTTATAATTGGAAGAGATTTTCTTAAATAACAATGAGAGAATGAGTCCAGGTAGTCATTTGGCTCCAATGTGTTTTCAGTCAAAACATTAATCTCCCAAATGAGGTGGAATTAGCATTTGAATTAGCTAATATATAATGTGTAATATATGAAGAAGAAAGGAGCCGATTGAGAGGGATATATTAAAGGAACCCCGATGCAAAAAAACCTATAGGCAGAAAAATGAGGCACAGATCAGAAGATTAAAACAACAATTAAAGCAGGTGTACTCAATTAATATTAAAAGTGGTCCAGTAACTATCATTTTCTTCCATTAAAGGTCAAAGCGTCAAGTCTACATTGCATCCTACCCTAGCTCATACGTCCATCTATTAGAATCACCGATGTATATTTCCATTTAATTTTAACAATATTTATTGACTATTTTTAAAGTAGGATCGTTCTGACATGCACATTGAACTTGTAGGGCACAATACATAGATATCATTACCATACATAACAGAAATCTCCAAGAAGAATAAACTCAAGGCCTACATTTTACATATTAGAGAATACAAAACATTCTTTGAATAAATTGTGTCTGCTTGCCTCTGCCAACCAGTCAAGTTGCAGTTTACCTTTCTCCATCCATCCATTCTCAGCCGCTTAATCTGGGGTCGGGTCGCGGAGGCAGCAGACCCAGCAGGCTGACCCAGACTTCCCTCTCACCCGCAACATGTTCCAGCTCATTCTGGGGGATCCCGAGGCGTTCCCAGGCCATCTGGGAGATATAATCCCTCTAGTGTGTCCTGGGTCTTTCCAGGGTCTCCTCATTAATTCTTAATTTTTTCTTTTTAGCCATTTGTGTGAAATTGTAATTTTTTGCATATCAATTATTGAGTTCTAGCCCAAAACAGTGATTTATGCATTCCTGAGAAGTAATGTTTAAAAGAATAGGGGGGAAAAACAGATGGACTGATAATACTTTTGGTCTTAGACGTCACTGACGAGGAGGGAAAAAAGTATCTGACAGGAAAAGTGCAAACAGCTCTGAGCCGCCCGTTTTCTCTTCATTTTGATGGGCATGGCCCATTGATTGACATGCCAATAGTTTGAATGATAGCTTATCCTTTCATTACTGATGAGCCTGGAATGACCCATGGTTCTTAATTTCCATTTCCAAACATGGTGAAGGTGCGTAGTCCTTTGGTTGGACCAGAGAAACCATGAGATACCAGGAGGAACCAGGAGGAACTAGGAGATATCAGGAGGAACCAGGAGATACGAGGAGAAAGCGTGAGAAACCAGTACATGACAATAAAGTAAAAGGATAATATTGCACATGTGTTATGGTTTACACTTGCTTCAGGTTGTTAAAAAAGTTGTTGCGGTTTTGGTGTAAAAGAAAGTAGCCTGGAGCCTACCTGTCAATTATAGTTCTTTAGAATCAATAAAAAACATAATCAGCAGTTCATACTTTAAAAAAGAAAATCTAAATCGGCCATGAAAATTGCAATGGGTGCATTTTGTTTTTTATTTAAATAACTGGCTCCTAGTCCAATCTGTGCTGTAGTTTTTGGTTCCCATGTTTAATATTACGTCCTCAGATTTAGACAATGGAGTGTAACCCGTACATATTAGTCATCTTCTGTATCATCGTCGCTTTTCTGGAACCTACCAATGTTAAACCATAAGTACACGCAAGTATGAAATGGATTCCTACGGACACTTTTGAATCTTATATACTTCTTTCTTCTTTATAATGCAATTCAAATTAGTGTTTTCACTCCCCCTTGAGAAAACATATTCATAATAGTGTGCACTGTACTTACTAGAGGATTCATCGGGTTATTGATCAATACCAACAACACTTCACCAACCAGCCTTCAAAACTCCATTTCCAGTCTATACGTGTCTTGCTATTGCAGCCATATGTACCCGCTCAGTGGTGCTATAGTGACTGCCTTCAAAAGAGGTTTTGCATTCTCAAGCCAACACAGAGAGCCATGGCCAGAGCAACAGCTTGAAGGAGAGCAGCCTTCATGCTCCTGGTGCCAGACTCACTGGCAAAGAAATTGATTAGAGGCCAACAAAATGGTCTTTGTTGCTGCTCCTGGAAAATGAAAGAGATTGATAGAGTCCTCCTGAAAGAGTCTAAGATCTTAAGAATAAATAGTGATTTACAGTAAAGGCAGCCCACTGGAAATGCAGAGCGTATTTACAGAGTGTTCCCATTTCACAAGATAATTGTCATGTAATGGAATAGAAAGGCCTGTTCTGATTAAAATATGTTGAAACTGCAGGTTTGGACTTAAATATTACAATGGAGCTTAACACAACTGTCCAGGTATGAAATTGTCAGCCACCAGCCTTCACTGAGAACATTCAACAGAGTGCAACTTCATTTGAAAATATAAATTAGAAGTTCCTAGCATCCCAGTACATGCATATTGTTGTGATACTTCTGCCATTACTGGATAGTTCACCGTATTAAATGCAACAAAGGTCGGCTGCACAGCTTGATTACAAGCAGAATTTCCCTACAGTCCAAACCACCTCTTCATCAGGTATATAAGCAAGTGTAGAAACTCTTAGTTAGATTAACTCAAAGCCTAAACTATGAAGTTGGTTTATTTTATTGAAGTGTCGCCTTAAGAGTTCAGGTTTTCTTAACTTTTTATTTTTGCAGTGTAGGATCTCGCTAATCTTTCACGTCTGTCCCCACTGGGCCACTATCAAGCCCCGTAATTTTTTCATGAGTGCAGTGTGTGACTGATAGTTCATCATGAAGCATACAGTGTCCCTCCACTCATACATAATTAAAGAGCATGCAGCTGGTTGGTCTAACTTCTAATAAAAATGGGTTTATTTGCTCCCACTTTTTTCTTTTTTGTGTGCGGGCCGAAGGACACCACCTCCTCTCCACCCAACAAGCTGCTTAATATTCCTGTACCGTATGAACGGAGTGGCAAAGCTTAATGTTAATGTTGTAATAAGCTATATATGGCAGCAGGGCTGTAACCTGAAGTGAAATATTACATCTTATGATATGGTTGGCTGCAAATCTCCGCCTGAGGGAAAACTGCAAATGGTAGAAAAGCAGATAAGGAGATAGAACCAAAGAGCAAAGGAAATAAGGAAATATCCAGCACCTCTCAATTGCGGCATATACACGCATACTCTAATACACACACAAACAAATTAAAGGAGGCCTTTTTATTTAGTCCGAGTGGACTGTTCTTTGCCAGGCAGTAAACTGCCATCTGTCATGGCTGCTGATCAGGCTGCAGTCTCTCTCTCACCTTGAAACGTACGTCTGATAAATTCATGATAATAAAGTTAAGCAAATTAAGCAGTTTGCTCTCTATTCCCTGTTTCCCTTTAGACTTGTTGGACTGATAAGAGTTCACAGCAGGCAGTCTGTGAGCCAAAGAAAGAGGCAGCAGTGTGTTATATGAATGAGTGGTGATAGAAAATAAACGTCTACATAGAAAAATGTATTTGTAATTTGAATCAGCAATAATAGCCTTTAAATTATAGAAGGAAATATGAAGAATTAAACCGACATTTATAATATGATTATTCAGCTTTCCAACACAATAGTGTACAGGTTATTAGAACGCTAACGTCTGTTTTTCATGCCTAAAGTTGGAACACCCGGTTCTGTTTCTCCTGTCTTCCGTGTCTCCTGTCTCCTCTGTCTTCTCTGTCTTAATTGTTTAATTCCCTGCACCTGCCCTCAGCCACTCTTGTCTCGTTACTGTCTGATGTCGTACACCTGTGTTTACCCCCCTATATATTGTGTCAGTCTTTGGATTGTCGTCTATGGTTCCGTGTCCTTTTCCCGTCGTACTGTCCGTGTTCCTGGTTCTGCCTGCCCTGAACCTGGATTCTCTGCCTGCCCCTTTTGGACCTTGTTGTTTTGTAAACTGTTTTGCCTCATTAAAGAGTGCTTTTTTTGTTATTCATATTGCGTCCAGCCTGTCTCTCTGCGCCTGAGCCTCACCCCGTCACAAGAACCTGACAAAAACTTCCAACAATAAATCACAGGTAGTTGATCTGGGTACTTTCCATGGAGTTTCACAATGACTCATCTTAAGTGCTCGGTGGAATCAGGAATCAGAGGCATCTGCCTCTCAGAGATAATTCTCACAGGATTCGAATGAAAAATCACCATAAATATTTTAGATCTCAACAAATACTGCTCACCAACCTCATCTCAATGAAGACATGATGATATCAGGGCTTCCATCCCAAAGCACACACAATTCTTTTAAACATTTTTTTTTCATGTGCCTATTTGCTGTGCAAAACTGTCACAGGAGACATTAGGAGTTCAAATGCATATTGGTCTGGAAAGCTCTAAAGCCGACTGCAGGAAGAGTTTGTTCTACTGATGAGGAAGAACCAGCAACAGTTTTATCAGAATAAAATACATAATACAATAATACAGAATGTTTGGTAAGTTTTCACAAATGTTATTTATAGACAGGATACAGTATTTTGCTAAAGATGAATGGTCCTCGTATAGAACTCTGGGGCACACCCTGTAATATATGTGAGTACATCGTGGTGCTCCAACGCTCAAAATGGTAAATCATGCGCCTAACTATGATTAAATGATTGATACCTGAAGCATCGTCAGCAGCTCTGAGGGAAAGAAAGAGATCTTCATAAATGTATTCAGACCGTCTCCACTTTTTATAATTATGGATCAGTCCCCAAAACAGTTTCCACTTCTAACTTTAACAGCTGTAAAAAAATATAACTTCACAGGGTTATCATGTCAAACGCGTGTGTGTGTGTGTGTGCGTGTGTCAGACATATCCCATTATCTTATCCTTCAGTGCTGTTATTAAGCTCCAGATCACACTTACTCCATCTTTACAGCCCCTTCAGACACCACCCTCGTAAAGTAAACCCTCCAACACGTAACAGAGAGACAGAGGATAGATTTTAGGAGATTGTGTGAACAATATTATTCAGGAGATACATATAAATAATGGTATCAGGTTGAAGAAATGAGTTTAAAAGGCCCCGTAGTGCCAATGTTATGAACACAATTATTGGAGATGCAATCCATCAACAGAACATAGACACACGTCTTAATGGAGCATCTATCCCAGCTGACTAAACAAGAAACATAATGGATATCAAGCTGGTAATGTGTTGTTGTGCTAAATTATCCCACTCATTTGTTTATTCGAACCAGACTGTGATTTTCTCATTACAATATTTCACTTCATTTTTTACAATATGCAGATGTATTCATTCAGACATGGTCCTCGGCTGAATTTGCTAATTCAGTGAGTCAGGAAAACAAGTGCACCACCGGCAACTAAGTATCATCAATTTATGTTGTAGTAGGAAGTGGTGAGACCTTTTCTTTAAATTCATTTATCTCACATCCGAATTAGTCTTGTTTATACAAAACTAATCAGACTATCCAATTATTGTAAGGAAAGGCAATTTGTTTGAACAAACATAATCCAATCTAAATGTAGGGGGAAAGCCTTCTCCCTTAAAGCTGCTAGTCAATACATCTGATAAAATTTTATCAAACATGTCAAATCTTGAACGTTGTTTACCTTAGAGAATTATCACCCTTAACTGTATGGAGCATTTTGGCCTTTTTCTCAATGTTGTGGTATTCTGGTCCACAATTTAACTTGTTTGGTTCACTATCATCAAACTTATTTTCATGAGCTGTTTTCACTGAAAAAGGTTACAAGGTTGGTTAACTTAGTGTTGCATTTAGTGTCTACACAGACAGTATACCAAAACCAATAATAGTCAAATTGAAAAGGACCTTTTCCGAGTCAACAAACTGCATCATATTCTAGTCTGACGAAATGCTATTGGGAAGACAAATGTATCAATATCTGTTTTCCGCATGGATTCCTACTTCTTGAATTACAAAAGGAGGATACTAGTTACAGAAGGAGGATACTAGTTTGACTGGAAAGATCGCCCCGTTCATTGATTTTCAAACACTGACACTTTAGATCAATAAGCACCTCTGCTGCATTTTAAATGCTGGATACTTCCCAAAGGGGAACAGTGTCTATATTTGGTCCATAACAGCAATAAGAAATAAAAGTAGAATAATAGAAGTAAATACAGCAAGAAACAACAAAACAGGTGGTGTTTCAAACACAACAGTATTAACTGTTTCATAGCAATGTATAGGTGTTGCACGGTGATGATGGCGGATATACTGAGGCAGCTGGCAACAAGAAAGAAACCGAATCGCTTCAAAAACTCTCATCCGAGCCAATTGTGCGCTCTGAAAATGTGTAGCTTCCCCAGACTAACTGAGATCGATGTCAGGTCACTCAAAAAAGGAAATGGCCAGAGTTGTTCTCTAAAATCTTCTATTACAAGCTCCAGGGCCTTGATCACACAAACACAGAAATGACCTGGCCGCTAACCTCTGATCTACTCGTTGTCCTTCTCCACATCCTGGATCAACAACAGGCCACAGGGATAATACAACAGCATAACTGTGGCAACTCCACCAAAAGACACACGCGAAGATCGGTCAAACATAAAAGAAGACACAACATCCATACACAGAGTTACAGAGCACCTATAACTTAGAATAAATACAGACAAATAAAAATGTATCATTTCAGCTGTGTCCACAGGCTACAGGGGCCATGTGAATTAACTTTGTGTTACTAAGCCGATACATAACGTCTGATTTATGCCTCAAAAGGTGGCTTGAAAGTCATGGAGTTTGACAGTTGCTAAATGTGTCCTCTGAGTCATGTCATCCGGAGGACAACAAGCTCTTACTGTAATGAAGGCTCAATTAAATCAGTTTGATGGGAAATAATACCAGGCCTCAGGCCCCAGTAAGGGCACTAATAACCCAGCTTTTTAACAAGCACCCTAAACAAGCACCCTATTTGCCTGAAGATCACAATATATAATCCTTGTTATTAATTAAATAAACCCAAATAAAATGACTTAATCGGCTCATTGAACATCTGAACGGAGCTCTTTGTCTGAATCTCTTTCTTTTTCATTTCTTATTTTAAGCTAAATCCCGCTTTCATTATCGGTTAAAAGAAAACTTTAAATACCAGCTAAAATGTAATATAGTAATTTGGTTTCTCATACATGATGCAGGCGCTTCTGCTTTTCTAGCCTGTGACATTCTGGTTCGCCTGCCATCTTTCGTGTGGTTGGTGCCGAGGTCCCTCCCCCGTCTCTCCTGAAGCCTCCACTGTGTCTCCTTGATGGCAGCTCTCTTGCTCTGGAGATGATGTATTCAGTCTGTACATTTAAACCTTTCCTGTAGAGCAACTTTAGGTTCATCTGTCCACACTTCAACTGTTTTGTTCTGATGGGTTTACCAGACGTGGGAGCAGAGCAGGGCTTTGAATGCGAAGAATATTTGTGAAAACGATGAACAATTAAATTGAATTAAATTTATATATACATTTTCAAGATTCATATTTTGCATCAGTCGGTTTTACAATCTGTACTCGTAGAACATCCTCTGTCCCGGGACCTCACATCGGCTCAGGAAAAACTCCCCCTAAAAAAAGCGTTTAACGGGGAGAAAAAGGGAAGCAACAGAGGAGGATCCCTCTCCCCAGATGGACAGAAGTCAGAGCAGCGTATTGTTTCCTCTGGTGGAGATGTGGACAGGCTGCTGGAGTTTAGGCGAAACGGATCTGATGTTTGTTCATCACCAGCGATAGTAAAAATACCATCCGGTTGTTTTGTCGTGCGTCTGCTGGTGACCTCGTACAATACCTGTCATGCAATTATTTTATTTGCATTGGGATGAATGTAAACAGCAGTATCTGATAATATGGGTAACATGTTTGTGGAAGCATTGTCCATCAATCTTGAATGCATTTGAGCACCAAGCATCATGGATCTTACCGGAGTCTTTCAGTCGTTCTGTCAGCGCGATTTATTATCCGCCCTCAAGTGCAATAGCTTGATCCGGGATGAAGTAAGGTTCCTGTAGAGACAGCCTCTGATTTCCAATCGCCTGAGTGTTTTATTTCATCCATTTTAGCTCCCAGACATCAGCTAATAACAGGCCGGGTAGTGGAATAACCTCGTTTAGTTTCGTGTGAGACGCAACAGATCTGTGTTAACCTCGGATACACGACTGATATGAGATCCTACAGCAGCACCAACGATGACTCATTTATTAACTCACAATAAAGACAGATGTGTTCTGAATGAATTGTCCCACTGAGTACATTTAAACAGCAGATGACAGGCCGCATGACAAATATACATCCAACGTCTGCTCTGGTTCCCTAAACATAAGGCCTGTTAATGTAGCAGACATGGCATACCATTACTTCCTCTTTTCTATCCCAAATCCTCCCCCCCACACACACACACACACACACACACACACCTTCCCATCTGCTCACCAGTGCACTCTGGGACGAGCAGCCATGGAGGAGATTCAAGCATAGAGCAAATATGCTCTGCATACACAGCAACAGAGGCTCGACTGTTACAGGACTAAACTCTACATGTATACCATCTAATGGATGTGCTTGTTTACTGCTCACTGTGGCTCCAGTCAAACAGACGCAGCACGCGATCTAATCAGACGGCAGAAGAGATGTCTGCGTGGTTACAGAGCAGGAAGTCTCTCAGGGCATTTATAACAGGGCTGTCGCTGCAGAAATCTTAAAGTAGTCACAAACTTGCTGGTATGGATAAAATTCCTGCAGATCAAAAACGTAGCAAAACCATAAAAGTCACTGTGAAATGGAAATAAGAGCATTTTTAGCTCCTGTGCGGTGATGTATTTCACAAATCAAACTGACTGGTTCAGTGGTGGGAGGGATTTACCGTATATGATGTCCTTAGCGATGTTTTGCCGTGCAAATGTTTATCTGCATGTACTCGCACTGCAGTGACTCTGAGCCGGGTTAAACTAATCAAACCAGACACATGGTTTCAGAAATGAAAAGAGCATTGTTGCCCGCTCTTATCCAAACACATCACCTTCCTATCTCTCCATATTGTTCTTCTAGTATACGACAACCCACAAACGGCGAGTCGCCCCAAGTATCATATGATTGGCTTTGATGAGTCATCAAACATTGGAAACCGTATAACAGAAGCGAAATAATCCACATTTTAAGGGTCCACCTCTGATAAACGGACAGAGCTGAGATGCTCTGCTGTTGACCTTCAGTATTTCTTCTCCA
This sequence comes from Pseudoliparis swirei, assembly GCF_029220125.1. NCBI lineage: Eukaryota > Metazoa > Chordata > Actinopteri > Perciformes > Liparidae > Pseudoliparis > Pseudoliparis swirei. The sequence goes on along the minus strand of NC_079410.1, from coordinate 14,775,115 downwards.
TGTCCACTTCTCTTCCCGATCAGTTTTCAGTCAACACGTTGCAGTTGATCAACGGTGTCGCTCCTCACTGAAGAGCTCAATCCTGTGTCATCTCAATGACTTCACCTTTGGATAAAACACATTTTCTGCGACTCCACCTGCAGTTGTTGTGGTTTAAGATGTTAATATATCTTGTTTTTATAGATGTCATTGTAAATAAAGTCATCTTCATCCCATCGTACCAACTACGCCATGGCCCTGTTGAGACTCCGCCCACTCCTCCTCTCTCCCTCCATCTGCCTGATGGATCATCGAGGTCTGGATCGTGGAATATGCCTACTACCAACTATTCATTGATTGTGTTGTTACTGTGTTTTAATTTGTGCATAATGATTCCTTCTGTACACATTACATCTATTGCATCTGTCCATCCTGGAGAGGGATCCTCCTCTGTTGCTCTCCTGAAGGTTTCTTCCCTTTTTTTCCCCCCTGAAGGGTTATTTGGGAGTTTTTCCTGATCCGATGTGAGGTTTTGGGACAGGGATGTCTATGTGTACAGATTGTAAAGCACTCTGAGACAAATTAATAATTTGTGAAAATGGGCTGTACAAATAAACGCAATTGAAAATGCAAAAGACTTGTGAATGCTAAACTGCTCTAAAAGTCCAGTGATGTACAACATCGCCCACTATTGCCAAATATGAACAAAGATATCAGGTATGTCCACCATAAGTTGCTTGACCGGTGTCTGGATCCATATTCTTCATATATATTTACAATCGATCGATAATTTGTTCATCCTGATGTCCATACCTATTTGTGTTTGTTATTCAGAAAACATTTTTCATTCTCTGCCTGAGGATTTTTAAATTCTGCATCACTCATTAAAAGGTTCTTTTTTGGTATATTTTTCTGAACTGAAGTGAGAAGCGAAAGATTAATGGTGTTGTGTGCTGGACAGACAAAAGCACTTAACCAGGCAACGGTCAAGTTTAATGCTGCCCTGTCACAAAATTACCCACAATTAACGGTAATTAGCAACAACTGATTTGACCTTCTGTGGCCGCTGTTTATGGAACGCCGCAGAGAGAAATGAAAAGCTGCCACCAGAATTATTGGGCTGCTGCTTTTAAGTTAATAAGAAAAGAGAGGATGTAACACCCTGTTAATGTTGTGTCTGTCTCCCCAGTAATTGGTCATTCCCTGCACCTGCCCTCAGCCTCTCCTGATTGTCATTCCCGTCACCTGCCCCAGCCACTCCCGTCTCGCTGATCCCTGATGTCCCACACCTGTGTTTCCCCACCTTATATATTCTCCCAGTCTTTGCTTTGTTCCCTGCCAGATTGTTGTGTGTTTTGCCCCTCGTGTCAAATCGCTCATGACCAGTTCAAGTAAAAACATCTGTTCCTCAAACCCAGAGTCGGACGTTTCTTCTGCACTTGAGCTTACCCGTGTGTATTTGTGACAGAGGATGGATAACCGATTTATAAGCATCAAACATCTGTGTATTTATGATAACCTGAACTTATCTAAAGTCAATTGAATACATTTTATTTTATGGGACAACCTCTAAAATATATTAGTGATGATTTCCATGGCATACACAATATGACATAGTATCATAACCCTACAGTAGTATTGACTATTGAGTGCTTCAAATTCAAAATAAAGTTAAGAAATACCACATTATGACACCTGTTGTCATGCAGAAATATTATTATTCGTTATTTTCAAAGGTAGCAGCGAAACATTTGCCAAAAAGTGCAGAAGTGACATAACGGAAGTATTTTTAAACCGTATTTAAACTGTTTGTGAACATTATGCTCCTTCTGGCAGAAATCAAACTCAGCAACACATACAGAAAATTAAAAAAATAAACCGATAACACAAGAAGAAGAAAAAAATATTAATCAAAGACAAATGCAACTGTAAATAAACACGAGAAACATGAGCTAACGTGAATCCCTAAACTCAGCTCTCTTTACATTTAGAATACAGTATGTTCATATTATCGGAACACAGATCACCAGAGTTTGAGAAATAACAAAAAATATATAACATATTTCAAATAGAGGAATATTTGGTACACTACCCCGCTTGTGATATTATTTAGATCAGAAAAAGACAAAAGTGCTGCGACAGATTATTCAGTGAAATGTTGAATGAGTGGAAGGAGACGAGGAGAGACGAGGTTTAAGAGACGTCACGAGAGAGGGGAACATGAAAGGCTCTCACGAACAGGAAATGAGCCAGACGGAGGAAGAGATGTACCGTAGGGTGACAGATTGAGTGATGTGGAACATGGTCTTGTGGACAAGAGTGTTGTATTTAGCAGGAACAGGTCCCCTACCAATATCTAGCCACTACTGAATTGTCCCGAGCTACAATTTTGATCTAAAAAGTGTCTCTAATACAGCCGCAAATGAGCACGCAGATATAAACTATACAAGCAAGAATTTTAGTCTGGCAACTACAACGGAGCATTTGTGCCACTAAGTCATAATATATTAATATATACTGTGTGTTAATATTGAACCATGTGAAGTGAATAGACATGGGGATATTCCTGACAGACAGATTGGCCGTATATTAAGGAATCTATGACCCTCTACATCCCTGTGCCAAATATTAATATATATATATATATATATATATATAATAAGTAAAATGTGTGTCAACTGAGGCCCAGAGAGCATTTTCTAATTTTGTTTAGCTTGTGTGGCTTTGTATTATTTATGTTTAATAATTAAGGATATATTTTTACATTCCAACGGCTGAATAATCTTAAGAATGAAAAGTTCATAGGCATAACATAATCTTAGAAAACAATATTGTTTATCCTGATCCTTTTTGGGACAATACCGTGCAACAAAATCAGTTTGAGTGACAGGCCAAGGTGCCACATGCACATTTAAAGACATTACTTAAAAATAAAAGAAGACAGAAGAGTCAATGATGCCCTTTTGAGTGTTGATTTAACAGGGATTACCCAAAATGAGAAATATTGATCTTCAGGACAATAAATGTATGAAAGCAATGTAAATGACTTGAGACCCTGATTGCTTTTTAATCCATATAATTCTGAATCGGCCCCTTCCTGGTTTCTGTGTTTTCCTTTTGGGTATTGAAGTGCCAGCTGATGATTGTTTTTCATACGCTCTAGTCAGTCGGTAATGGGAGCATGTGAGCTGTTAGAGCGTGAGCACTGAGGCCGTGCATCTGAACACTGAAGCCACGTACTGTCACTGCAACCACATACATGTACGATGCATGCACTGCTGTTTTATATTTTAAAGTCTTCTTTTTTAGGCAGCTAAGAAAAAAAGATTATCAGCTGGATTTATATTTTGTTGATTTTTTAAATATTTAAATATATTTGAGTCAAATTTATTTTGTTTCTACAAAAGATGAATTGGGCTCTGACATATTTAATTTAAAAAATGTAAGACTCATGTGATTATATTTTACCCATTTGATGAAGTAAACAGTAGGGAGATAAACAAGAGAAGAAGACTGAAGAGGACGGTTCAACAGCGGATGAAACTCTGACCCGCATTGTTTCATGGAGGAAGACCTCTCTACTTCCTTTGTTGGCCACTGGGCTTGATAGGTCAGTTAAAAATAGTATGAGACTCTACAATTGAGGCTAATCTTTGCAGATGGGATGTGTGGAGCACAGCGGTTGTAGCAGCAGGGATGAATGTAGTCTCAGTAGGCCAGTGCAACAAAGCGTGTTAACCACTGCCACACACACACACACACACACACACACAAGTCTTTTCCAGACAAGTCAACATCAAACTGTTTACTTTTGCATTTTTCTGTCAGTAATTTTGCACTTTGATTCGTATCGCAGAACGTTAACGCTGGGGACAATGTTGCTAAGCAACTTCGCTGCACACAGTGCTTTCCCTGCCTGGTCATACCCCTCAGATAAATATCCTCCCTCCGTGTCTGTCCCCTTCTTAGTGCTCTCCAATTAAACAAAATGCACTACTTAATGTTGAGGGGCAACTTCATTCAGCAGGGTTCAGGATTGAATAGAGATTGTATAATTATACTGGTATCGGCTATAACATGTCTGCTCTTGTGACATCCCTAATGTCTCCTAGCCCTCCTTGCCTCTCTCTCTCTCTCTCTGTCTCTAATACACATTGACAACGGACACATCTGCAGGGCTCTATGAACCTATTTTCCCTATTTTTTCAGATCACATTACATTTCTCTCCAAATTCTGTATTCTGCGTTTCATAGTTTAAGCACATTTTGGTTTGATGTTTTCTTGGTGCTGCTGCAACCCGGTTTGGTTTAGTCCTCCACACGGCTTCATGAAAGGTGTATGCCCAAACACAATTTAAAACTGACTACCACAGCAAGCCGATGAAAAAGGAGGGCCGTCTGAACTTCTTGAACACTTCCACATCGCAGTAATCAGTAAATTACAGTCCTCCAAATAAAAGGACAAACGATGTTCGTCCATCTAAATTGACAACATTTGTCTGACTTTTACAATCGTTACAAATCACTGGTGAAAAATAAATCTGTTTCGCAACCATCCAACTCTGTGTTCAAAAACTAACTTAATTCATGTCAAAGCACTGTAGCCGTCGACAGTTGGTCGTCTCCTGTTTGAGCGCTGATTTATTGACCTGATTGATTGATGTCACTAAGTTCCTCCGCCTGAATGCAGTCTGGCCAATCATTGCGTAGCAACGGTCAGCTCTGACTCGGTTCCCGACAACTATTTGGCTCTGCTCCACAGACTCTCATGCAATCATTTAAGATCGTCTTCGTCTTTCAGGCTAGCTTTGTGGAGGTCGAGCTCAAACGTTGTAAAAACCCTGAAAAGGTTGGAAAGAGATATATGTTTCTAAAACATTACGTTTTTTTCCATAATGTAAAAAGCTGAGCGGCTCACATTACCAGAGGACATTAACACATCATTCATAGCAGTAACACTTCCATGCTACTCTCGTTAGTGAAGGTATACTGAATGTAGACACATTGACTAAAGACCTGCGTGGCTTTACAGGAACTAAACCTTCATTTCATTGTCTTCTGTCTCAATCACCAGGGGCCGGTATTTCAAAACTTGTAATCCAGATCAGAATGATCCGGATAACCAAATCCCCCTTTCCTCAGGCACGGATCAACCTGATCCATCCCGGTATTTCAAAACGTTGCGGGATTGGATCAGAGTGATCCTGATACCGGCAGATTGGGATTTCCAAATCCGTCCCCGCCCCCTGGATCAGACGGGAAACCGGAAACGGAGCGAACATTTTACAGAAAAAAGGAGAAGCTGGCATTAGTGTTGTCTCTAAATCTAAGTATAATATTGGTCAGTATTGATGCGTCTTAAAACAAGATGAAAGGCAATCACTATATTGAGTTAACAAATTACGTAAATCCGCACAAAGTTGAAAGAATAGCTCGGCGAAGTCAAATAAAGCCGAGTTTGCGCTAACGCTGCTCCATTGACTTCTGTGTTAAGGAGCTAACACGCTAGTAAAGAGGCTAGCGTCTGTACGTCGCGCTCCACATTTTAATGGATTTACTCGCAATGCATTGTGTAGATTTTAAAATGTGTTGTACATATCTCCGATGTGAGGTCCTCGGACAGGGATGTCTATGTGTACAGTTTGTAAAGCCCTCTGAGGCAAAAGTGTAATTTGTGATAATGGGCTCTACAAAATAAACTCAATTAATTTGCATTTTTAGGAAGCAGTTGTCAACAAAAGAGATACAACCTTAATATGTGTTCTCTTTAAAGATGTTTGTGGAAAGAGAAGACAGCCAGTTAACACAGAGCTGCTCCAAATGCCATAACCGTTTAAGCTTTGGCTATGAACATTAAGTGTGTGTGCTGAATGCATGTTAATAAATACATTTGAATGATTTTCAACGAATACGTTGTATTTTTTTTTTTTACTTTCATTTTTCACTTTGTTTTCTGAAAAAGAAAGGAACGTGCAAAGAAAATAAACATTGATCAAACAGCAGTCTAGCTATATCTGTATTAAACAATGAACTTTGGGAGCAGTTACACTTCGGTTGGTCCAACCTTTTCATGTAATCTCCCTCAAATCCACCTCTGAGGTGGGATCAGGATAATCCTGATTTTTAGGATCAAACTGATCCAGATTTCCCATCAAAGTTTTGAAATACTCAACAGCAGTGGTTAATCCGGATAAAAGGCAGGATTGGATTACCAAATCCGAATCTGAATCTTCAGGATCAGATTTGCTTTGAAATACCCGTTTTTGGGATCTGATCAGGATTTAATCCAATCCAGGAGGATTAATCCTGGTGGATCATTTTGAAATACCGGCCCCTGGTGATGTGATGGTTCACATTTATACTGGGATCTGAAGGCTTTAGCTTATATTTGTATAGTTTTAACTGGTTTTCCCTGCTCAGTTTGTCCTTCAAACATATTGTAGACCTTTCTCTCCGCTTCTCGCTGGAGTCGACGGAAAGCTGTTTTATTGCCAAAAATGTTATAATATTGTGTCAGGCAGTGCAGTTAGAGACTGTGTGGGCTTTATGGTAGCTCTGACAGTTTGACCGAGTAGCAGCAGGGGGCGGGGCTTAGCAAAGAGGAAATTCCCTCTCATAACTGTAGTACCCACATCCCCTGCAGTACTTACACAGAGGTTCACATTTCCAAGCAGCAGTTGGGGGTTTTTTTTACGGTTGAAGTGTCTCCCTCCCTATGTTTCATTTTCGGTTTCAATATTCAAACTTTTTTAGCTTATTATTAATGTCTACTAAAATGTAAGACCGATTTGACCTGTTGCAGCAATTACTACCGAGACGAGCATGAAGACAATCAAACCTTTAAATGCAAAGTAAAAACAAAAAATATATTCAAAATCTTTTTAAACTGCATACATTTCCAGTTGTAACACATACAGGAACATAATCAAAAGTCTTTATCTTCACATTTATTTTGTATTTGGAGATTCTATTTCAAGACATTTTTAAGGTGCCACAAAAAATTCTCAATCGATCTCTCTCTCCTCTCTCAGAGTGCTTTGTTCTTTCAATGAAATGAAAGAAATTATATGACAATTTCCTGAGCCTCGGTTCTCCTCTGGGAGCCTCTCAGCGTGAAATCCCAGACGCCCTGAGATGGAAAAAAAAAGTATCTTTTCTGTCATGCTATAAAACCTTGTTGAAACTTCTATGAATTCATTCAGTTGCGTTTCCAATACAGAGGTACCTGAAGCTTTAACGGGCTTCATATGGACACCATGATGTCTTTACATTTATGTTAGGTTAATATGATATGGACAGCAAAGAAATAATAATAACAGCATTATTATCTGCAAAACTGTGGCTGTAATTATGAGCTGTTGGTTGGTATGTTGGAGATTTTGACAACTTCAATCCCCAAGGGCTACACACAACAGTGTTCAAGCTAAATTGTAATTAGCAACCTCGTCTGACTGCATAATAAAAAGCAATGTGGCCCGCTGTCCCTGTAATGAATTCAATTACCACTGAATGCAAGGTGGAATTAAAACCACAACAGCCAACCCGTGTGCTGCAGCCATGTCCCAGAGGAAGGTGGAGGAGCCAGATTACCGCATTAAAGAAGGCTGATGCCTAATTTATACATCTGTGGAAAAGCTTATATAAAACATCAACACATTCATTTGGAGGATTTCTGCCAAGCCGGCTGGCAGCCTCTCCGCTGCATGTTAGATGATACGACACTGGTTCGGATGAAGTAGGGAGTGTTTCCAAGTGCTTGATGGCACCAAACGCAAACTTTCCCAAGATGTGTATCTTCTCCTTAATCCTACACATATCTGTCATAGGCCTTTCCTCAACACACATGTCAGAGGACACTGAGCATCAACTGCGGTAGAAGATGGTGAAACTGGTAGAAACCAAGATCACATTAAAAGAAAATGGCGTAAAAAAACCCAAATGATGAGAAGGGAAAAAGTTCCACAATGGAATAAACATCTTTGATGATAAAAATGTTGTCTGCCTGCTTGGCTGCAAAAAAACAGCAATCATCATTTCATGCCCCGTGGGCACAAGTGTGTAATGAGAACAGATCCACAGCATCAACACAACGTCTGTCTGAGACACACAGGGAGCCCGACATGCAGGTTTTCAGCTGCCTTTTTGTGATGTGTTCTATTGTCTTCTATTCATCTTGGTACCAAATGAGGTCATACAAGGAGTTTCGGGTTAAGGGAGAGAAAAAGGAGGACAGGCAGGAGGGTTCTGGGAGAAAACACAGCTTGTCCTCAAAGGGAGTGACGATGTAAATTTCCGATCCACCATAGCGAGGGTCTTCGATGGGTAGTTGTTATTTGTCATTTCCCTGAAGCCACGTTGTACGACCGAGGTCCAACAAACTTGACTCAACCTGGTTTAAAGTCCTCTCCGTGCTCCTGTTTGGTTAATGCCTTTCAGCAAAGCTAACCAAGAGTGGCGTCATGGGAACAGTAGCGTTCGTGGAACGGAGATAAAAGGGGACGAGGAAAGGAAAAGATGGCGATGGAGAAAATAATGCTCCACAACACTCCCATGGAAGTCCCGCAGGGCAGCGGCCCGGGAGAGGAGTGCAAGATTGAGAAAACGCCCCTGAGCACCCGACCCCCGTCAGCTTCGGGCTGAGATAAATGAAGGAAGAGGAGGAGGAGGAGGAGGACAAACATGAAGGCTGGAGCAAGACGAAATATGAAAGCCGAGGCACACACCTCACGGGAAGCTGTGCTATCAGATCAGAAAGTAAGTTCATTTACACCTCAGTTAAGTCTCCATGATGGAGGAGGATGAATTACTGATGGAGTTCCACGTTGACGGTTTCAAGCTGTGCTCAGCTCTGTGTTGGCGCGATGCATCTAATGTCAGCGGCAGAGCATGTCCCGTGTCTGGGCAGCTTGCATTCCGGCCTGAGGGGCTGCAGCTCCGCTGGCTTTCAGGCCAACCAGCAAGCTGACTGTGCTCTGGGTCTGAATCAGTCACGCAGAGAGCAAAGGGACGAGAACAAGCAGGGCTGCAGACCTCGAGGCTCCGACTGGAGGCTACGAGACTCTCATACGTGACACGTTGAGGGCAACAGTCTCCGAGACACATTTATCAGGCAGTTTTGCAAGGAACTCAGCAGGACACTCTACTACTGACACTCCAAACACAAAGACTGGCATGAAGTCAGCAAACTGAAAACTAAAAGGCTAACCAACAGCGAGACGCTGCAGATGTCAGTCAACACCGTGCTGGCAGAGAGAGGCGAGTTCCTTGACTGTGCAGGCCTTTGGTGACAAAACACCCCAGACTGCCGATGCCTTTTAAAGGCTCCTCCGAGTGACGATAAGCTCCACAAAGCCTGGGATAAACAAGGTTACATCACAGATGCATTTAACAAATGCTGGAGGGGATTTCAGGGCTAAATCCATGTTTGAATGACTGAACATTTCATGCCACTGCTCGAGGCTCACAAATGATACTTTTAATTAAAACATTCAAAATAGTTTCGGGGTGACACAAAGGTGTGAAGTTGTGTGAGAGCACAACATACATATACAACCCATTGTTACTTTGCAAAAATGCATTTCAAAAACAAGGGTAAGGTGGATTATCTTTGCCTCGAAAAACCACCCATGAGAGCGTTGTTTGTCAGTGTCTCCCATATAACTGTTACGACAATAATAATTAATATGACTTGCTTCTTGATCTGCTACCCGTATGACTTATATGTGTTGAAATCAATCAAGCACTCACAGAAAGCCCAAGATGGAGTCAGTATCTTAATCAGAATGAGCTCCCCTCTGACATCAGGACAGCAGAAAGTCTCTACATCTTCCGCCGGAGACTGAAAACACACCTTTTCCGACTATATCTGGATTAAAACACAGATTTGCACTTCAGTGGCACTTAAATAGCTCTTACTTATGGTACTTTTGTAGTTCGACTATGTTGAGGAAATGTTACTTCCTGTATTCTTGTTGTTCTTAGTTTGTACTCTCGGTTGAAATGCACTTATTGTAAGTCGCTTTGGATAAAAGTGTCTGCTAAATGACATGTAATGTAATGTAATGAATGTTAAAGATTGAAACGTCCGGCCGCGACTTCTCCGAGGCTCACTTCTTATACTAAATTGTCTTTTGGATAATAAATAGTTTGAGTTTTATTTATAATGTTTCCATTTAAGTTCTAAACATGTGAATGTTACGCAGGTTTTTGAAGCTAGAGATAAGGATGCACTAACAGTATTAGTATTATAGTTCTTGTAGGACATATCGTAGGATGGTTTTGTATGAAACCAAGATGGCGGCAGACAAAATCACGAACCCGCGGCTCCAAAACCGTAACCCACAAACCAATGGGGGAGGTCACAGTGACTTTGCCCACCTCTAAGATGCAGTACAGGGTTAGAACACATCGGCCTGGCCCATGTGAAAGAGCAGCATATATGCTGACTCCAGTGTTGTGTTGGTCATGCTATAGAAGGATGTCTTGTTCGTAGTGAATATTACAGAAGACAAGGAATTATTTTGTATCACCTACTGACTGAATTGCAATCGCATCATTAGTCCTGAAAAGTCTCAATTGGATGATCAGTAATTGGTTTTGACTTTTAAACCTTGAGTACTTATTTAGCATCAGTCTCGTAAACAATTTAAACCAAAAACCTGAAAACATAACCTACTGTATGTGAAACACAATAAGTGACATAGTGTCAGTGTTTTAAAAGCACATCACAGCAGTAGTTGTACATGTGTACTGTCATGGTTTTTGGCAGCAGCCCAGGAATTCTCTATGCAGGAACAAACCCTCGAGTCACAAATTGATAATATAAATATATATATACAGTATATGTATATATATATATCTTTTTTTTTTTGCAAAAACTATTCCACAGAATACACATCATTGATCTGCCAGTCAAGTAATAAAAAAAGACATAACCAATACCCCAAACAAATTTAAAGTTGCTTTTTCACAAAGTTTGTAGCAAGGCTTTCTGACCTTAGACCAGACACACTCCAATTACTGTGTGAATTAATGTTCCTCGGACAACTTAATGCCCAACTTCATTTCAGAGCTTCTGCGGATTTCTCCAGCTGATGACAGCTGTTGTCAATGACCGAACACTCTTCCTGTCCACAATATCCAATTTCTACATTTTTCCTTTCCATCAACTGACGGTTATGTTACGTGGTTACATGATTAGAACCACTTCCTTTCCATCACAACACTGTCATGGTCAAAAGGAAAAGAAAAGCGCAGAAATTAGGAAATAAAGCTGACAAAACTAAATGACTTAAACATTGTATTTTATTTCCTACTAAGAGTAACTTAATACGGCATGTAGCGTGTGACATATAAAAGGTAAAAATCCTTTTAAATTAAAGAATTGCAATAATCTCACATTGATAATACAGCAGAAAAACTCTCCACACAAAGAAAAAAGAATAAAAACAATTGACTAGATTTCACAGATTAATTTACAGGATTATTAACTGAATCTGAATCATAAAGAAACACTCAGTCACGGGGAACAGCACAACGGCTCACTGAATAAACTTCAGCCTTACTTTAACTTTTCCTTCACCATCGTGGACATAATGGTGTCCCGCAAAGATTGATTCTTATAAATGAGTGGGACTGAATGAGATTGGAGTTGGAAAAAGTAAAAGAGGGAGAGAGTAAAAGAAAAATTTGACAGCGGTGCCGGGGCTAATAACTCAAATTGCGCAGCACTCATTACTCCTCACAAATTTCAATAGTTATGTTATTACTTTTTCTTATTACCCTCTTGGAGTAATCATTTGTCACACTGCTTGTTACATTACGTGCACTTAAAATCCAAAGAATGGTAATTTAATTCTGTCCTACCTTTAATTGTGTGGGTGGTCACAGCAGCCGAACAATACGAGCTGTCCCCTTTACTTTGCTCAATATGATACATTTAGAAATAATACGTCTACATTGTACCTCAAACTGAAGATGGTGGCAAAAAAAAGAGAAGGATCATTTACAAGATAGTCAGCTTTGGTGTTATTATTAAAAAAGAGAAGATAATTAGTGAGTTTGATCAACCAGGTTTTGTATCATAGATGACAAACTTCTTTGTGACTGCTGTTCAGATTTTCCAATATATAAAATACTGAACATTTAAAATGGTTTCATGGTTTTAAATGGAGTTTTTTTTTGCGCACACATACACACACCGCTGCAGCAAAGCCCCGCCTTCGCGTTGCCACTTGTCTCATTAGAGAAGAAAGTTATTTTGGATATCTAAACACAATTAACAGTTAAAAATATATGAAATAATAATAATCACGTTTCTATGTTAATAACTGTGTGTATATATTGACACACATTAAGGGTTGTAATTATGGTTAGTCAGTAATTATGTTACTGAAATAGTTTAGTTATCACTTTTTAGCCTTTACACTTTTTTATCGTTCATCATAAACACGAACAGCATGGCTCGTTTCAATCAACTACATGGATGATAAACTATATGTTTATGGGGAGATAAGCAGAAACAAATCAAATCTCTCCATTCAAAAACTTAAAAAAGGACACAAATAAGTAACAGCAAGAAAAATATATAGTAGAGAAGAAATACAATATTAATGGTCTAACATAATCATTCCAATTTAATAGTATTGTTTGATTGTTTTTTGTGATAGTTAGTGCAACAAGTAGTGATATTTTTCTCTTGAGGTTTGTTTCTTCCCATTTGTCTATTGGAGTATGATGTACATTGACAGAGTCAGTGGAATAGATGAGTTTACACAGTTTTGAGAATGATTTCTTTGATTTTAAAATCGTGTAGATGGTGTCCAACAGTTGTTGTTCTCGGAGTGGGCCTCAATTTATTGTTTTAATTGGCTGTATATGTAAATATTGTTGTTTCCCAACGCTATATGTCAATAAGCTGTTGGAATGAGGTGTGTAATCCCTTTTTCATTCCATTTGGTGCATATTAGAGGTAATGTATTTGCAAGTCTGGATTGCGCTATATGTGACAGTTTCGGATTTAATTTGATTGACTTTCCACTAAACTGTCACAGTGTTGTCCATTGTCATTCTGGCATGCTGGCTTTGTATCCTGAGTCCGTCAGGTGTACTGATATACGTGTGTAGTTCCTCCTGAGCCAACAACACTAAGATGCACTACTAAGTAATTTAAAATGTCTTTATTATTATTTCAGGCCATTTTCACAAATGTTATCCTTCCAAACATGATGGCTGATTGATGTGATGTTGTAAAACATTCACATTGCACTATTCCTAGTGTGGCTGCTGAATGTTCCCAAATATTGGTACTGTTTACAAGTCTCCTAGAACCAGTACTAATTGGTAACATATTTTTAAATAAGTGAATCTGCTTCTATAGTTCTCCCTTTTCATTGCGTTTTCCAGTCTTTTATAAGCCACCACCCTATATTTGTTCATTCTGGACAATATTTGAAAGTGAGTTCTTAATTGAGAATCAGTGGGGTGGGAAAAAAGCATCTAGTATGAGCTTCTATATGTATAGCCAGTGTCAGGCAAAGAGAACAAGGGAGGAAGAAAAGGCTACATTTCTAAGCTGGAATCTCATCGCTCATCTAGAAGCACAGACACAAATTACACACTTACAAGGCAACCACAGAATAACCTTTCCTAGCCATTTGACAATTGTGTGACTAAAAGAGAAAGAGTCATTTATTCCATTACTTTGACAGTTCTGTTTGATCATGCATACGCTCTCCGATTTAATTCTCACTTCTCTGCGTTTAAATGAAAGTAGGATTTCGTCAGTACTTGTATAGGCCCAATCATGCTAAATGAGAAGAGGAAATATTGTGGGGGAGCTCCTGTGGATTCCAGCTGTGTCTGTATAATATTAAAGCTGGGTTAAAGCATCTCTACATTGACTCCCTCCCAGCAGCCAGAGGATTTAATACTGCTATACATTGGTAGAAGGAGCAGGATCCCCGGGGTGCCCAACACCCACAGTCAGCAGCAAACAACTGTTATCAAGGCTCCAGCAAATCAACTTTTACGATTGAAATGCAGAGCGCATATTGTTTATTGATATATCACAGCTCCAGGGAGGCCCTCATCTTTATTCATCGATGCAGAGATCGATATGGTCATTGATAGAGCAAAAGATGAGTGTGTGTTTTTGTGACTGTGTGTGTGTGTGTGTGTCTGATTGTGGGCCAAGGCAGTGTTTTAATAACAAGTGCATATCTGTGATTGCGTATAAAGGGAGTTGTGTAAGCTAGTGTGTTTGTCGTAAGTGGTGTAATGTGAACACTATAGCAAACTGACAAGAGAGGCTGGATGGCGATGGAAAGATGAGGAGCAGAAACACATGGATAAAAGCGTCTGTTAAATGACATGTAATGTAATGTAATGTAACAAGGAGGTGCAAGAACAGCTGAGTAACGTGGAGCGACCGTGAGAATGGGCTGGGTGAAAGACCTCTGATATGCGTGAGGGAGAGGGAATGCTGTACCGAGAGCCACAGTCAGGATCGACCCGATGGATGGAAATGCTGAGCAGCACAGAGACGGACTAACTGCCATGAGTGATCATAATGCTTCAGTGCCGTCTGAGTCGCATGGAGTTATACGTGAAGATCGATGCTGTCTAATGACGCATCTAATCAAAGTGGGATGTGCAGGAAAATACTTCCCCTCATACATAAACAATATTTTTATCGACTGTATGAATGCACAGGCATGCAATACGCCGCCTGAATATGGAATTTAGTGCAATTGTGTGATATTAAACTCCTTCCGTCAGCTCATTTCCTCTTTGGCTGCCCACTTCTCAAGGAAATACTCTTTGCCACCTTTAATGTTTCCTTCCTGCCACTCCTAGGAAGTTCATTTATCTGGAGGCGGGAGAGGAAGACAACAAGCGTGACATGGGCCAGTGTTGGGGTGTTTGAGAGGAGAGAAGAGGAAAACGGTCGTCATGGAGACAACACCTCTTGGAGATGCTGACAAGCAGCCGTTTCTCCCAAAGAGGCAGTAAACATAACAGCCCGCTTACTGAGCAGGCACTAGCCATCAACATCCTGTGCTGAATTAGTCTCTGTGAAGAAGAAGAGGCGTCACCCAGCGCTGCGCAGAGTCACGCTGATGACAGCGGTGAAATAAAAACGTCATCTCATCTCCATCTCCAAAACTAAATGTCGCTCACAGTCATTGGTCCAGAGAGACACCTCCTCTCAACACCGCGCACTGCAACACAACTCACAGCGGAGCTGCTCCCGTGTCCTTGCCTCCACTCTGCACCGCTCCCTTCACTACTCATGAAGTGTGAGTGTGTGCATTCAGTCAGACCAAGCATGGATTGTGAGGGCCAGGGGCCTGCAGGGGCCTGCAGGGGTATGTGTGTCTTCAGCACGCCTGTGAACACACCTTTAGATAACTGAACGAACACAACAACATAGAGACCTCATAATACCCAAGACTACTATCTAGATAGATAGATAGATTGATAGATTTATAGATAGATAGATATATCAGTTTCCCAGAGCCATCAGATTGCACCAAAACCTATTTAATTCACCATGATATGAAACTTAGAAACGGAGAAATGAATCTCGTTTAAGAAGTTATTTTGCTGAATACATTTGTGTTCTTGCCATCAGTTCTTTCATATCTCGCTCCATAATATTGGCTGCAGTCACACAAGAACAATCCTCCCAGTCTGACTGTATGAGACTTCTACTTCTACATTACATGTCATTTTATCCAAAGTGACTTACAATCATGTTACATGATTGTAGACACAGCTACAGGGAGCGATTCAGCGTTAAGTGTCTTGCTCGAGGACACATTGACTCGGGCGGGGATTGAACCGCCTCGTATCTGTCCAACTATATACAAGACTACTTATACATGTTCACAGGGTTTTTTCTGAAGGTTGTTGAAAGTCACTCAGGGAAAAGAAGGACGTCAATACCAGTGTTGGGCAAGTTACTGAAAATTAGTAATTAGTTACTAGTTACTTCTTTTTAAAGTAATTTAATTACTTTACTAGTTACTGTATATCAAAAGTAATTAGTTACTAGGGAAAGTAACTTTTAAGTTACTTTTATGTCTGCTTTTTTAATGTAATGAACAGTACTGAACAGTCAAACACAATAAACATATGTTGTAGACCTATTTATTGCAATCAACAGGGCAACAGGCCTTCAAATCAAGCAGTAGTACAAAAGTCCCTTTTAATAATTAACTTTATACAAAATAACTGTCTGTCATTTAACAATGTTTTTTTTACCACATTAGGCCCAATGAAATAAAAGTGATTGGCCTACAGTATTAACACTAATTAAAAGAGAAAACAAAGGTGCCTTGAGGTGCTGCATATAATTGAGGGGGGGGGGGGCTCACCTGTGTGCGCGGATGTGTCGGCGTGTACGTGCTGATCTGGAGTCTGTTTGGTAGGATTTGGGTATAAATAAATTATTTCATTTAAAATATGGATTTTTATTTAAAGATATTCATGTAATTTGCATGCAAAATAGGTCTCCCCGAACCAGCGGACAAAAAATTAAACCCGCGGCAACACTTCAAAAGTAGCCCAATTCCGCGGGAAAACCGCGGACCTGGCAACACTGGAAGTGGCTGTCAATCACAGTGTGGCACCGTGCGTGCTGGTCGAGGGGGCGTGCCTGTGATTGGCAGAGTAGAGGGGAGGCGGGGTTAACCTGTCGGAAAACGGGAGTTAAGGGTGGTTGACGGGAACCGTTGTTGTTGACGTTCGAGCTGCTGAGCCGAGAGGAACACGCTGTATGTGTTGGTGGATGCCCAATAAAGTGAGGATTAATAACGTCGTCCCGTCTCTGTGTCATCAGTCCATAACGTCCGAGACGTTACAGTATCATTGCGCCACCAAGGTCCTGCGATGTCAGATCAGAAGCAGCTAAAGTAGGCCTAGCTTGTCTTTTTGTCTGCAAGTGTTCATTTTTCACAAAAGAG
The DNA here is from genome assembly GCF_029220125.1 of Pseudoliparis swirei. Taxonomy (NCBI): domain Eukaryota; kingdom Metazoa; phylum Chordata; class Actinopteri; order Perciformes; family Liparidae; genus Pseudoliparis; species Pseudoliparis swirei. The sequence goes on along the minus strand of NC_079410.1, from coordinate 14,758,169 downwards.
AGTAACGCGAGTAACAAACTCATTTAAATTTCAGTAATTGTAACTGCGTTAGTTGATTTAAAAAAATACTTCGTTACATGCTCATTACCGCTAAAAGTAGTGGAATTACAGTAACGCGTTACTTTGCTCAACGAAGGCGTTTAAAAGGCCTTTTAAGCACACAAGTCGTTCTTCACTGACAGCCATCATTTGTCTCCATCGATGTTCTGTCACTCAGCTTTTCATGAAACAGGATAACGAGACTTCTTTCCACCTGAATTCTTAAAGCTCTGCTCCAGCTGGGAACTCTCGCTGCGACACGTCTTTGCTGTTGTACATTTGCACTGGAACCAACAAATGAAACTCTCCTCATGGACCCTCATACATAGGAAATAATTTCTTGTTTTTTTTACAGTTTATGAGTACAGACACTTGGTAGCACTCCTCTTTTCCATCGCATCCCCCTCTCTCTCCTGCCCATGTTATCTAACCACAGACCTGCTCATAATACCCCCGCAGTCTGGTGGCCTTTTTCATGGCCAGCACGACTGTGAATGCTTTAACATATGCCCGGTCATGTCCCCGGAGCAGGGAAGAGGAAAAAGCAAGTTCCATTCCATTTGTGTGGAGCTGAAGGCAAGTAATTACACTCCAGCTACGTACGATTGTCCTCCCTCTCTTGGACGGCGGGGTTGAATGATCTCAGCCCGACACCTATTGTACGCAGCAAAAAACATTATTGTAAAGGCCACAATAGGTAAGTCTTTGACTGAAGTGTATTTTAAAAGCCGTTATTGTAAAGTAAGTACAGGTCACTTCAGTGTGACAGCAGAGGACGCAGCGAAGAAAGTGAAACCGGTCCTGGGTCTGAGGGGAGTCTCTGTGTTCGTGCACCAGGTCAACTTGAGGTCAAACAACTCAGGAAATGTACATCAGCCCAGATTTCTTCCCTCGGGATGCAATGCTAAAAAGGCAGACAGCCGCTGACAGTACTGTGCAGAATGGAGCCAAGAGGTCACAACTCGGTTGTGTGGGTCAGCACAGCAGCCATATTCAGATGCCACATCATGGAGAAGATATGAAATCAAGAAAAGGAAAACGTAATGTCACGCGGGTCAAATAGCATAACGTTGACATTATCTTCTCCGCCCTCAAGCTTCCACGTGGCATTCAAGCAAAGCCACCAGATGTGATGATACTGCAGGTGAGACGCGTTTGAAATAGCAATACATCCGTTGACATGCCAGAAAGCGTCTCCTGGCTCCTGCTTCCCATTTTTGAGGATGTGTTGCTTTTCTTTGTTCTCTGCAATTGTGAACTGAACATATTTAGACGGTGTCACTGTTTTCTGATATTTTATAAACCAATTAATCAATTGTATCAATAAATGTTGAAGGTAACTGCAAGAATGTGAATATTTGCCATTGCCACCTATGCAACATCGGGGTTAGGGACCATCCAATGGCTTCACAGGATAACTTGAGGTATTGCCAGATGATTAGTCAGTTAGCAAAAAAACAAAATTAACATGTTTCTGCTCCCTAAATTATGCAAATTTTTGAAGGAAATTAATTTAGCTTTGTACAAATATTGGATGTGTTTACCTTTTGAAGCCTTGAGAAAATATGAAACTTTCTGAAAAGTTCAAATCTCCTTATATGCTTGTTCGGAGTTGAAAGTAAATATGTGACCTTTGAATCAGTTTCTTGAATTATTTTGCCATTCATCACCCTGTAACTGTAACACGTTTTTTTAATCCTACCCATGTGACTTCATGAGTCATTGGTATTCTGTGAGGAGCCCGGAGGCCAGGAATGTGTATCTGTATATCGCTCGCGATTGTGTCTTCGTCCATGGGTCAACATGTATTGAGGCTGCAGTGGAAACTTTGAGAGCTTCAATAACATTTTAGCTTAAAGTAAGTAAAGAGTCATCATGAAAAATAAGATGGAGGCTTCAATAGATTAAAAGAGCCCACTGTTAAAAGATAATCAGATGACTGATATGCACATTAACATTTGGTAAAGAGGTGGGCAATGACATATTTCACATCCTCCACGGTTACGAAACTCACCCTGATAGCATTTTAGCCACTGACAAATGACAGGAGATCAGTGTTTAACGGCCCGGGTATTTAAGGGGGAAATACTTTGACCCATGCTATCATCAGCAGCTCCATATCTCAGAGGTGAACTTTAAAATGATGTCCGGGCCAACTATGGAAGACTCAGTTTGATTAAAAGAAATAAGTAGGTTTTTGGGACTGTATTTTCACTGGGCTAAAGGGAAAATATCCTTCACATGCACTTTGGATGAATTTTGATCATCAAAGGTGATATTAAAATCATCCATCAACTCCTGAAGAAGAGGAGCAATACTGTGGAACATGTGCATTTATCGTGGAGTAGAACAGAGCACCAGCGAATGGCTCGGCCCACCTTAGTTACTGTCACTGGGACAGCAACTTGGACAACTTTCAGTCAACAACACAAAGTGAGCCACCTCCTGATAATTAGTTGTAGGCTTTGGAGATGGAACAAAAAGATGAGGGAAACAAATGTCGCTGTGATATATACATTTATATATTTTGACCATGTTCAAAGTGTCATCGTAGTCTGTAAAGTGTGCAGCCTGTGTACAGTGACGCAGCAACAAATAAATAAAAATGCAGTGATGCAGTGTTACGTGGTTACAGTTTAAGAGTCTGAAGACGATATCCCACAGAATCACTTTAGACTTTGCTCTGTTTGGATCAAGACATATTCTGATTTGAATATATTAGCTAAATAGGGGATGATAATGAACGGCTTGGTCTCTGATCCTTCACACAGAAGGTCAGAAGGATGATTGACTCAGAAATGAGTTGCCTTCGCTTTCTGATGGCGAGGGAGAATTTGTATGCTGGGGAAATAACAACTGCTCTGAGGCAGTTCATATTTGAATAGTTAAAAATGATATAGACATGTGTTGTTGTTGTTTTATGTGTTTTTTTATTTGTTATCATCAAACACAGCTGTGGCACAGAGGGAATCATTTTTTAATCTCTGAGGTGAGGTAGAGTCCAGGAGTGAAGGCAAAACATATTGAGGAGATGTAGTGAGCATGGGCCAGGCGCCTGCTGAGGGACTAATTATGACGGAGTGATTTGGACTAATAGGATCCGAGCCTCTGCACTGAGGTCAACTCCTCTGAGGACGGAATGATGATCAGTTCAGATGTCATGATCTGGAGTTTGTGTTAGTTTTGTGTCTTGTTTGGAAGTCCTTGTGTCGTCTGTCTCCCTGTGATTGTCTGCCCTGGCCCTGATTGTTTCCTTCTGTGATTGCTGGCCCCGCCCTCATTGTGTCCACCTGTGTCTCGTTCCCCGTTGTCCAATCCTCTCACCTTGCCTGTATGTAAACCCTGTTCGTCTCATTCCCAGTGTGGCTTCGTACTGTTTGGTCCGTGTGTTTTGTCGTCCTGTTCTGGTTTCTTGGAGTAAAGATTGTTTTTGTGCAATAATGTCGGCGTTTGGGTCCTCTCTCGTTGCGACAACCTGGACTGCGCATGACAGAACGAAGCCACCAAGAATGGACCCAGCCTTCAGTTTCCACTGCACGGTTCCTGCCGGGCCAACTAAGTTTCAGGTACTTCTGGAGGAGATGTGGGAGTCCCTCCGGGCCCCGATGTTCCGTCACAGGCTCCAGACCCCGAGGTTCCAGTCCACGATGTTCCAGTCCCCGGTGTTCCGTCGCCGGTTCTGGTCTGGCCAGCCTTCCATGAGGTGCATCTCCACAACATGTGGGAGTCCCTCCGGGCCCTTGGCCCTGTGCCGGCTCCAGTCCCCGATGTTCCGTCACAGGCTCCAGACCCCGAGGTTCCAGTCCACAATGTTCCGGTTCCGTCACAGGCTCCAGACCCCGAGGTTCCAGTCCACGATGTTCCGGTTCCGTCACAGGCTCCGGACCCTGAGGTTCCAGTCCACGATGTTCTGGTTCCAGTCCCCGGTGTTCCGTCGCCGGGTCCAGTCCACGAGGTTCCGGTTCCAGTCCCCGGAGTTCCGGTTCCAGTCCACGATGTTCCGGTTCCGTCACAGGCTCCAGACCCTGAAGTTCCAGTCCCATGTTCCAGTTCCAGTCCCCGGTGTTCCGCCGCCGGCTCCAGTCCCTGGGTTTCCGTCACCGGTTCCAGTCCCTGGTGTTCCGTCGCCGGCTCCAGTCCCCGGTGTTCCGCCTCCTTCCCACCCGGCCCTGGTTCTCCTCATCCGCCTCCGTCCGGTCAGTCACAGTTCCCGTGTTCCGTCCGTCCATCCCGGTTCCCGTGACCCGTCCGTCCAGCCCTGGTTCCCCATGTCTGCGCCTGGTCCTGGTGCCACAGAGCCCCATCCCCAGACCCGGTACCCTGGGACTTCCTCTCCTGAGCCCGGTCCCTAGCTCCCGCTCTTGTCCTCCGGCCCGCCCTCCAGAGCGCCCTCGGCCTGGTTATCGTCCTGCGGCCCGCCCCCCCGGACTGCTTCTGCAGCCTTGGACCCTCCTCCGGCTCCCCTCCACCCACCCTTGTGGAACGCTTGGCCGTCTGGAATTCGTCCCTTGAGGGGGGGGTACTGTCATGATCTGGAGTTTGTGTTAGTTTTGTGTCTTGTTTGGAAGTCCTTGTGTCGTCTGTCTCCCTGTGATTGTCTGCCCTGGCCCTGATTGTTTCCTTCTGTGATTGCTGGCCCCGCCCTCATTGTGTCCACCTGTGTCTCGTTCCCCGTTGTCCAATCCTCTCACCTTGCCTGTATGTAAACCCTGTTCGTCTCATTCCCAGTGTGGCTTCGTACTGTTTGGTCCGTGTGTTTTGTCGTCCTGTTCTGGTTTCTTGGAGTAAAGATTGTTTTTGTGCAATAATGTCGGCGTTTGGGTCCTCTCTCGTTGCGACAACCTGGACTGCGCATGACATCAGAGACCAGGCAATACTTCTCCCTGCAAACCCCAGCCTGTAATAATACCATTACACAAATGCTTCTCATTTTGTATCCCTCAGCCATCCTTCACTTTCATCACTTCTCTTTATCTCTCTCTCTCCCCTTCCTCTTCGTATTGCCTCTCACGCCATGGCTGTTGAATTATTGATGTGATGTTGAGCTGGCGAGATTTCTCCTGCTGCGAACTTGTTTGTTGGTCTGGGTTTATGTTGCTGCATCCCTGTGTAAACGTGTGTGTGTAAGTGGACGTAGGTGTGCATTTGTGATTTTGCTAATCAAATCAGCTGGTGCATCCCCACAAGACCTTTTAATCAGTGAGTGTTTGTTAGAAACCCGTCATTGAATTTTGAGGGGCCAAACAAGTATGGAAAACATGCAGAAGATTGTAGAGCAGCTCACACACAGACACACTCTCCTTTGTGTTCTCACTGACAGCAGCGAGGTTAATGCCACATGCTGTAGAAAAGGCCTTTTGTTCCTTTAATATGTATCAGCGTGCATGTCTTTAAATGGCTAGAGCTCACTATTACATTAATGATACCCATAAAAAAATTGTGTTGTAACATTTTCCGCTAAAACCTCCCTCATTCACCATTTTGCAGTTGAAAAAAAAAAGACTGAGGCTGTGTCTACTACCGAGCACTTCGAGCACTGACTTTCAGTGTTCGAAGTGCGCCACTGAAAAAACCAGCAGAATTCAGTGCACTGAAAGTACCCGGATGGTGCACTGCAAACGGGCAAAAAATGTAGTTTAAAACTATGGACACTACTCGCTCTAAACGGCCGCCATCTTGGCGACGTAGCGGAAGAGGAGGAGCCCTTTCGCCAGCTTTTCATTTTATTTCTAAAACAATGGCGGACAGCTCAAGCGGTAGACCACGAAGCTACAGACCGTAAATGTAAGTATCAGCGGTAATTACACATTGTACTGGTATTACAATGTACTACTAACATACCGGTCTACAGACGATGCCATAGCCCTGACCACGCACACCGCCCTCACCCACCTGGACAAAGGGAATACATATGTGAGAATGCTGTTCATTGACTACAGTTCAGCATTCAATACCATCATCCCCTCCAGACTCGTCTCGAAGCTCGTGGACCTGGGACTAAGCACCTCCCTATGCAAATGGGTCTTCGACTTCCTGACGGGGAGGCCACAGGTGGTGAGAATCGGTGACCGCACCTCATCTACAATAATCACCAACACAGGCACCCCCCAGGGCTGTGTGCTCAGCCCCCTCCTGTTCTCCTTGTTCACACATGACTGTGTAGCTACGCACAGCTCCAACCTCATTGTCAAGTTTGCTGATGACACAACCATTGTGGGCCTCATCACTGGCAATGATGAGTCAGCCTACAGAGAGGAGGTTGCTACCCTGACTACATGGTGTCAGGAAAATAGCCTCTCTCTCAACATCAGCAAGACAAAGGAGATGATTGTGGACTTTAGGAGACGGCAGGTGGAGGAGCACGCACCCCTGCATATCAACGGTTCTGCAGTGGAAATGGTCAGCTGCTTCAGGTTCCTCGGGGTCAACATCAGCAACGACCTCACCTGGTCTGCTCACACAGACAAGGTGGTCAAAGCGGCCCGGAAGCGCCTCTTCTTCCTGAGGAGACTGAAGAAGTTTGGCATGGATTCAGTCATCCTCACCAATTTCTACAGATGCACAATAGAAAGCATCCTGACTGGGTGCATCACAGTGTGGTATGGGAGCTGCACAGCCAAGGACCGCAAGGCCCTACGTCGTGTGGTCAGGACTGCGGAGTTCATCGGTAGGGAGCTCCCAGCCCTGCAGGACACATACCGCACACGATGCCTCAGGAAGACTGGCAGGATCCTAAAGGACTGCCATCATCCAGCCTTCAGCCTGTTCACCCCGCTGCCTTCTGGAAGGCGGTACCGTAGTATCCGGTCTCGCACACAGAGACTGGAGAACAGTTTCTTCCCGAGAGCCATCAGGCTGCTCAATGGACACTGACACACGATCGACACTTTTGCACTCGACACTTTACACTCGTCACTTTACATACACTGTCACTTTCAGCCTTGTACTTACACTTACACTTTCTACTGCACTACCTGCTTTCACTTCCTGCTACTCCCATTTGTCTGTAGTCTAGGTATTATGTGTATTATATGTATATATGTTAGTATTATGTTCAGAGTTCTTGTACAGTGTGTATGTCATGTTATGTTATATTATGTTAGGCTATGGTAGTTGTTGTGTGGTGCCTTGTCCTAAGAATTTCAGTGCCCAGTCTGACCCTGTGTCATTCTGTGTATCTGACAATAAAAGACGACTTGACTTGACTTGACTTGACATGCCATTCTCAGATTAGTGAGCATACCTAGGTAGCATTAGATGCCATTGGATCTGCATGGCAGTTATGATAAACTAGCTGGGTAATCCACCAACCGGCCAGTCCGACGAAGGTGCACTTTTATCGGACACTTTTCGCTTGACGAGCCGGGGCAGGTCGGCTCCAGGCGCTTGCTCAAGCGGCAAGTCCGACGACAGATAGCTATGTCAGTCATCGGACAGTGTTAAACAACGGCTGTTCTGTTAACCAATCGAAATAGCAATTTTAATAATGGATTAACAATGGATATGCTCAGTTTAATAACGGGTTAACATGACACTTGCCCACACGCCGCCCGATAATTAATACCGTTACGATAGCTATCTAAGCTTGTCCTTCTAGAAATAATTGTAGCTTTCAATCATCGTTGTGTTTTTTTTAATGTTGTGTATGTATTAATTTAAATGTAATCGTGGTCTGGGACAGAGCACTGAATGGCTATCCTATTTCTGTTTCCTGCCCCAGAGACGTTTCCTGGAGGTGCTGGCTGGTCCTCTGCTGCCCTCCCGACATCTGCATCAGACTCCAATGACCTCTGGCACCTCACATCCACCTCCAGGGCCTTTAAGAAGATGGACCGCCATCGCGTCTTCAGTATCCCGAAGGACCTCTCCACAACACAGCTGGCCTTTGACAGGCAGCAGTTGTAGCGTGCTTGAAGGTGGTTGCGGACAGGCTGCCTGAAGGGGGTCATGACGCAGATGGGTTGGGACAGGCAGGGGTAGCCACCATCCCCAAGGATACAGTATCCTGGTGGAGGCTATGAATGCTCATAGAAGATGGGGCTGTTATTCAGGACCCTGGCATCATGCACTGAGCCCGGGGCCTGTCGAAGGCCCTGGCCACCACCCGATAGGAGGTGGCGCTGGCAAGCCAAAAATAAAAACTAGACGGGAGATCTCGGGCCCCAACCGTGGTCAGTCAGTGCCCAGCACAGCCATGAGGGCGTTGAATGACTCGGTGAGCCTGAAGTCCACCCTCATGTCACTGTGGCCATCAAAATACAACGCCAGCAGTGGCATTGCAACATGGATACGGCAGCGCCGCCTGGGACTGGGTGGCTGCTGTAGAGTGTGGGGAGGGGAGGGGAAGATTATATTAATATGTAAGTCATTTTATCAATAAAATGTTGTCATTGAGGTTTTGTAGTCTTTTATTGCGTTTTCTGATTTATATTAGAATTGATGCATGTTTGTAACAATAATTAATATGCCTGTGTGTTCAATTGCTAATTGATTCCTGTATCAGGGTAAACTTCACTACAACAGAGATGTGTATAAAAGTACAGTCAGTCAAAGTAGGCCTATTACTGTGAATTCAAGCAGATGATGCCTATCATTTCAGTGGATAATTCTTAAAACTAATTGGAATCTAGGGACAAACATGTACAGAGTTGTCATGTTTTATTTCCATATGGTGTGTATGTGGATTGCAAAGAAGAAGGCTACTTCTGACAAAGATAATTGAGAATTTAGCATACCTAGCGAGGAGAATTTAATTGCAACTACTACATGAATCTATGCTGTGAAGGTAAGGCAAAATCACAATTAAATTTACATATACCATCTCGACTTCAGCCAGAAGGCGGAGGCTCCTGCCGCGATTGTGGAGGTATCGCAGTTTCCACATGGGGTGGAGAAAGGGGTAAACAAGGGACAACAAGAGGGCAAGAAGTGCATTCATGTTGTCACTTTAAGGGTTAGGGTATCGCAAGCAGATTTGCATCCGTCACTCTCGGCTTAATTTCGCGGGTGCCGTGAATAGATTTGCGTCCGTCACTTCCGCCAAGTGGTTAACGGTTAAGTGTTCCATTTGAGACAGCACTTATCAGCCACGCAGTGCACTGCAATGCAGTGCACTGAATTGCAGTGCACTGCATTGCAGTGTACTTCGTCAAGTGCGCGGTAGTAGACACAGCCTGAGTCTGTGGAATTATTGACAATTATGGCATTGACATGTATTATACAGTGTAGCAAAGTAACAGTCATATAGTAAATACTAGTTTTAATCTTTTATTTGTACTTTTATCCATTCATACTGTATTGACGTTAATCAGGACCCTCAGACATTCTTGTCCTGTCAGTCTGTGAAATATGATGTAGCTGTGTTATCTGGTTATTATTCGACACATAGATGCACTTTGTTGTTTTGAAGTTAATTTTAAGCTAATTTATGATTGAAATAAGTATCAGTGGAACAAAGTTTGACGCTTTGATCAATGCTAGTTTTCAATTCATGTTGTGTTGTTTATGTCTCATTTCTTTCGAGAAAACAAAAATGTGTTGCAGGTCTAATATAATATCTCTAAAATGAATTTTCATATCATCCATAGGATTTTCATACTTTCATACTTTTAGGTTTGTACTACTGAGCTATCACCCCCCCCCCCCCTCCCCCTCCCCCTAGACTATATCCTGGCTCATTTACAGAATTGCATGAAAGTCCTAGCTCGGCAAATCCCAGTCGCCAGAGAGGCAAAATCCAAAGTCCCTGAGAGACACTATATTTAACTACCTCAGAAAATCAGCTCCAAAGTGTTCATAGTTGCATTATAACATGCTGCATTTCCCCCACTTAGACAAAATCTAAATCCCCTCTGTGATCATACAACGCTTTTCCCTGGATTGCTGCAACACCACACAGTTTGAATATCGCCACGTCTTCAAAGCACTTTGAGGATTTAATGAAGAGTTTAAACACAAGTTACTCAAAGAACACTCCATTAAAAAAAAGTAGATGAATGTATTCAGTTAGCCGCATCAGCACCTCTCACACTGGAGATTTCCTTCTGTATGTAGTTTTATGACCAATCGGCTGAACCCACCTGCATTCTCAGACACACAGCCAGACATTCCTCTCGCCGATCTAGGACTCCACCGTTGTGTTTACAGCTCAGGCACTTGACATGACTATCCAAAGACATTTGGTTAACGCAAAAGATAAATAAAAAGATATCCAGAGAAAAATGCTAAAGGAACGTCAGCTTAAAAGAGACCTTGAAACATGACGAAGCTCCAGGGAACTTCTTCCCTTCAGCAACAACCAACACGTGAATTAGTCTGCTCTACGCTCTCTCAATGAAGAGGACCACAGTATAACAGCTGAGACATGTTAACCGTATCTTTGGTTGCTGAGAAGAGGTAACAGTGTGTAGTGAGAAGCCAGAAGACATCCATACATTGATTCATCTCAAACCCTCAGTCAAAGACACTCATAATAGGTTTCTGCTTCATAACTTGTTTCCACCAGCTTTACTTCAGCTTGTATACCGACTTGAAAAAAATAATTCCCCAACAAATGTCAACAAAAGAAGTTGCATGTTCATTAAATGTGTCCGACTGATGTCCTGTCACTCAATCTTGCCCCAAACAGTACCCTGCAGGACACTAGTTGTGCACAGGTCTGCTTTTAGGAAATACCACCTCCGTCATAGCTTTGCTTTATCATTCAGTGAACTGCTGTTGGGCTTTGCATCACGTCTATGGGGGGAAATGTTTCTGTGGAGGTGGTGGAAGAGGAAAGCTTGAACACGATCTCGAGCAAAACCCATATGTTGGCTGACGTTAGCTTGTTACAGATACATGCTGGGGGTACTTTTTTTGTGCAAAATAGACATCAGATGGTCCTAAATAAAACACTTGTTGGGTTTTAGGAGCATTATTTGGACATTGGCAATTCTTAATTTATACTTATTAGAGGTTCTTATTGCACTTTGTGACACAGAGCCTCTTTTTCATTTACAGTTCTCGTTGTTGTACACAAAGCATCTTGGAAATAGTTTACAAAGCTGAAGTAGAGATGCATGCAGATAAGAAAAAACAATATTTATGTTTGTATGGAGAAACACGCCTACTTTTAAGCATTGGGAAGGACATGGATATCAACAGGATTTTGGATATGCTAAAAATTTGTAAAATGTATATATTGTAAATATGATTGAAGGAGTTAAAGAGGGAGACTGTTTGCCACCTGTGGAGACATATTTTGACTCTAAGTAGAAAAATGATGGAAGTGGCTCTTGTTGTTCTACTCTTCCATGTTTTCACGAGATAAACAACATGTTAGCCGTAAATCAAAAGTCAAAGTCAAGTCCATTTGTAGAGTCAAGATCGATCAAAAACATACTTCTCTCCAACAAAACATTTCTCTTCTGTCCAATAAAAAGTAAAATAGTAAAATAGAGTGCAAAATAGTAAAAAAAAGTCAGAACATAGACAAATAAAAAGTAAAGACAAATATACATAAATAAACATAGTAAAGTAATAATAACACTATGGCTGATGAGAGATGTGTTAGCAGCAGGGAGACATGTGGGAGGATGGGGGGAAGTTGGGGAGAGTGACGCCTGGTGCCTGAAGCTGTTGGAGATGGGATGGGGGCTGATCTCAGAGTGTGGGAGGCTGGTTGCCTGCCAGAGGAGGCAGAGGGCTGACCGTGGCATGGAGTGGGGAGGCGGGCAGAGGGTTCACTGGTCGCTGTGGCGGGGGATGGGAGGTATATGCAGAGCAGGCTGGGAGGGGGGGTGAGAGTGTTATCCCCCCTTTCCTTCACTATGCTGGAGGCGGCAGCGCTGATGTTCTGCCAGTGCTCACCATCACCAGGATGCTCGGGGATGCAGATGCAGGTGGTGCACCGGATGGCGGCTGCAGCACATGAGGATGGGGGATTTCCGCTTGCCTCAGCTTCCGCCTCTTGGCTTTCCCGCCCAGGAATTCTGTGCTTTGCTAGCGATGTAGTGTTGGCTGTCCACGAGGGTCTCTCCTGTCCACCCCAGGGTCAGTGGTGGTGCTCTGACGCACTGTCTCTGGTCCGTGCTAGGTCAGTGGTGTGTTGTGTGGGTGTGGTCACAACGACAACAATCGTCTTTGGTTTTTTGGTTGTTGAGCAGGAGGTTGTTGGCCCAAGACCACGGGCCCTCCACCTCTGCTCTCTCTGTCAGGGTCTCCGGTCCATCCTGTGTGATCGTTGATGATGAGAGTGTCGTCGCCTTGTTGACCATGTGATTGGTGCTGTAGCTGGTTTTGCAGTCAGTCAGAGTGGCAAAGAAGATGGAGGGCACACAGCACACCCCCTGGCCCAGTGTGAGTGTGCTCGAGGTGTTGTTGGTGTTGCTGCGGTGTTGTAGCCTTCTCACCAGGAAGCCCAGCAGCCAGTGTGTTGAGGTGTTGTTGCCCAGTTGGTCAAGTTTGCAGATTAGTTGTTGATTGATTTGAATTGTGTTTGTGTTGAATGCTGACAACTGGGTACAACACAGATCTTTTTGTCCAGGTGGGTGTCCAGGTGTGTGAGGGAGAGCAGGAGCAGCGAGCATTGTCCATCCTCCGCACTATGGCCCGGAAAGTGAAACCGGGGGGGGTCCAAGTGGGGGAGAATGGATTTGATATGCGACATGACTTCATGATTATGCACTTTGCTTAAGTGGGTCAGTGTGACCGGACGATAGTTGGAGGATTTGGGGTTCTTGTGTTGGACAGGTATGATGGGAAGTATGATGGAACATGATGGAACAACAGCTTGTCTCAGAGAAGTATAAGACATCCGTGAAGACGCCCTCCAGCCCCTCTTCATTCAGCCTTCAGATGTTGCCTTGGGATGGACCTGTGTGTTTGTGGTTGGGATGGACGTGTTGAGTTGCTCAGCTACAGACAGCACACAGGGCACAAGGCTGGGGGGGGGGAGGGGGTGGATGAGTGTGGTTGTGTGCCAAACCTGTTCTGTGCTTCAAACCGGCAAAGAAGCTGTTGAGGTTTGCTGTGCTTGTTACTCAGGTAGTCATGTGTGGGCGTAATATAGTCTGTGATGGTCTGAATGCTCTGCACTCTGCTGGTGTCTCTACTGTCTTTAAAGTGGGAAGTTTTTTGTGTGTTGGTTTTTGCTTTTTCGGGACAGGTTGGCAGGTTGGCTCGCTGTTTTCAGGTCGTCCGCCCCCAGTCTGAAGACCCTATTTAGTCCTCAGCAGCCGGCAGCATTCTGTTTCCCACGGCTTCTGGGCTAGCCCGAGTGGTGATGGTCTTTATCTGGTCACATCATCAATGCATTTGCTAATGTAAGAAGTAAATCAAATTCTCAAATAAAAGTGCAAACATACAGAAGATCGAAATCTCTAAACACTAAAAAGCAAATGTAAAACATAAAAACAAAACATAGAAAAAAGTAAAACATATATACATAAATACAAAAAGTAGTAACAAATAAACAAAAAATAAAGTAACAAAAAATAGTAGAAATATAGACAAATATTGGACAAATAGAGATTGTAGAAGAGGGGGAGTGAAGAAGGAGTGGTGGTGGAAGCGGAAGGACAGCCTGGATGTGTGAGCCCAGATGAAGTTGTTGGGATAGCTGCTCGGTATCTCTCCCAGGGCAGGAGGCTGAAGAGAGAGTGTGAGCTGAAGAGACCGTCTGAGGAGGTGGCAGGGCCGGTTTCCGGGGAGGGCGGGTGAGGCGGGTGGGGCAGGTATTCGCGGTAGAGGGGGGAGGGATGGGAGCTGGAGGAGGCACCTTATCCTTGTGCGCCTCTATGGCTCTTCCTGCAGCATTCTCCTTCCGTGGCAGTGGCTTCTCACCGTGGATGCGGGTGGGTGCAGCAGTATGATGCACATGATGGATGGCTTTCTGATGCTTTCTGGCTCCCGCCTTTCCTCAGTGCTCTGTGCTTTGCTGGCCTCTGTGTGCTGTTTTTTATGTGTCCTGAGTTCTGAGGTTCATTCAGGAATTTGGTGCTGCTGATTGCAGGAGGTCCTCACTGACCTGCTCAATGTCCGTGGTGGGTGTGGGGTGTGGCCGGGGGAGTCAACAACGATCTCTTGGGTCTTGCTGTTGTTGAGCAGGAGTTGGTTGGCTCCGCACTTGGTGGTTCAGCTGTTACCCCTCTCCTGTAAGGTTGACCTCCTCCCTGGTGATGAGACCTATCTATCAATAGATGTCATGTAATTGACCATGTGATTGGTGCTGTAGCTGGTTTTGCTTGTGAGTCAGAGCAGTGAGCAGTGACTGAGCTGCATGACTGAGCGGGCCTGGCCTGAGGGCCCTGTACCTCTGAGGTGTGTTGCATGCTGCTTGTCTGCTTGGTTGCACTCTCTCCCTCTCCAGGCAGCAGCCACAGGAAGTCCAGCAGCCAGTTACACAGCGTCAGGTTGAGTGTTTGTGATTGTTTGTTTTGATGCTGTTGAGCTAAATGCTAAGTTCTGAATTCTGATAAATTCTGTTGAAGGGTGGGTGCCAGCTGGGTGAGGGAGCAGGAGCAGAGGTCTGCCGTGGTGAGCCTCCAGATTGCATGCAAACTGGACAAGGGTCCCAGAGGAAACTGGAAAGGGTCCAGAGTGGGGGAGACTAGATTTGATATGACATGACTAGTCGGGGAGCACTTCATGATTATGGAGATAAGTTGAAGGTGGATGGGGAGTTTCTTGCTTTGGTAGAGGTATGGGTGGTTGGATTTGAAGCAATGGAACACAACATGGAACAACAGCTTGTCTCAGAGAAGTAGAAAAGACATCCGCCCTTCTCGCCTGCTCTCTCCACACACAGGCTTGATGGACATGTCTGTTGTGCCTGTCTTGTTGTGATGGGTCCTGATGTCCTCCTTCACGCTGGCAGCACTCTTCACGCTGGCAACATCATGGGGAGGGGGCGAGTCTTTGTGATGTGAGTCTTGTGCTGCTCTGTGCAAAAAAGCTGTGTTGAGTTGTGTTGCAGAGAATGTTGTGAGATGAGAGTTCTGTGGCGTGGTTTTATAGTCTGTGATGGTCTCTGATGGTCCAATGCCCCGCCACAGGCTCTGCTGTCTTTCTGCTGTCTTTTATCTTTTTGTTTTTCTTTTTTGCTTTTTGCTTTCGCTCTGATGGGACAGGTTGGCTCGCTGTTTTCAGGTCCGTTCGTCCAGTCCCCCTGAGACCTATTTCTAGTCCTCAGCAGCCAGCAGCCGATGGACTTCCCTGCTTCTGGTTTTAGCCCGAGTGGTGATGGTCTTTACATGGGTCACATCATCAATGCACTTGCTAATGTAAGAAGTAATGACCTTGATGTGGGATTCACTAGACACTATGATGAGGATGCGGCATGGTGGTCATTTTACGTTAAATCGGAATATCCACGGCTGCATGGAACCGGGAATGTTAGTGGAATATTCATTTTCATTATCCATGTAAAACGACACATTAGGAATTTTGTGTTTTTTCGGAATACGGGCAAAAAACTGAATATTTGGTGCATGTAAACTTAGTCAGTGACACTCGCACTTATATTGGATAATCTAACGCACCTAACGATCTCTCTGTCCCATAAACAAACATAAGAACATCTTCAAAGGTGCGATAAATGTCCTGCTCTCCGGTGTTTGGGGAGCAGATCCGCTCTCTTTGCGGTTGTGAGCGCTCATGGGAAAACCGGAGAGGAGAGTCAACAAAGATTCCCATCGGTTGATTTCAGTGGGTGGCGCTAAACCGTCATTAGCCACATAAAAGATACACGTTTTTTATTATTTGCTTGCAAGGGTTTTACCATTAAGCCGATTATATGTCAGGCTTTCGGAAACACGTTTATTAATGTCAATAATGCTGCTTGGATTAGGAGGGAATCCCAATCATCTGCATTATTCGGCTCTATTTGCTATTCTGGCACAGAGAAGGATGAAACTCCAATATCTCTCTCTGGCTCACTCTCAGTGTTATGGATCAGAAGAATAAAGTGTTTCTCATACATCTAACTCTGCATCGTCTGTGGCTTAACCCTCATTATAACAGCGCTGCTCTTTTTGTAAATAGTACGCAGAAAAAACATTTAACTCCAGATAGAGGCTTCTTCCAGCATTTTGTTTTTAAACAAGTATGAAATTGTAACAATGTGATCCTCTTCTGACCCTGCAGGAAAACTGTATTTGTATCTCGCTTTCCACCGAAGGGAGATTAGAGATCAAGGTCAACTATAGAGCCACTAGGAGCTCAAACGCAGCAGATGTTTACTGTCACATTGACAGGAGAGGTTGAGTGTTGAAGTCTTGCGGAACAATTTATTTCAGGGTATGAAACATTTGCAAATAAAATCAACAAAATACAATGATTGAAAATCTCAGAGTAGACCAGCCAACATTCCTCGTCTTCAGACCACTTTCACATCCCGACTGTGGAGGGATTTTATGCTATTAGAGCATGTTTTGTATTACTTGAGTTGCAGAAATCTCATTTATTGTAATGTCTCAGTTATTTAGATTCATATATAAATGTTTGTGGTTTACTTATTTCATGTCGTAGTAGACTATGTGATGCAAAATGTATATTAAAACAATATACTTTTTTCCGTGGTTCAGCCTAACATTTGTGTAACTACTGATTCAATTTACTCGTGACGAACTCACAATTTTCAACTCAACGTAGTATCATAAATGGAGAAAGCCATCCAAAAACATGCAGCAACTAGAACGGGCACTCGGTAGAGCGCATACCTTCGCATATCACAAGATTGGGCATTGAATTATGAACATGTTGGCATTAGTTGCATGCCAATTGGATACAAATTGACCGCGCTATGGTAAAAAGAAGATGTTGACCTTTTCATGACCTTGACCTTTGACCCGATCGATCCCAAAATCTAATAAAATGGTCCCCGGATAATAACCAATCATCCCACCAAATTGTATGCGATTCGGTTTAATACTTTTTGAGTTATGCGAGTGACACGCATACCAATAAATAAATAAATAAATACACGGCGATCAAAACATAACCTTCCGCATTTTCAATGCGAAGGAAATAACGTATTGAAAACATCTGTTTGATGTTTTGAACTCCTTGGTTTATCAACAAAACGTATTCATTTGGCATTTTTTCGTGCATCAAGAGCTCAAACATTCAACTCTCATTACCAAATAAAGGTAATAGGTACAACGGTTACCTACAACCAGCTGAGCTTACCTGAGGAGCATGTTTCCAAGCTCTGTAAGCTGTATGAATCACCAAGAAACATACAAAAAGGCCACTTTAATATATATGATTCTCTACATACAACAAACATGTTGGCAAATATGGAAAAAGTGAAAGGAGGCGGTTGGGTTTTCCCAGCACCGGCAGTTGAAAAAACAGAAAAAGCTATTTTTTCCATTCCTGTAAATATGTATTCACCCACTCATGTTGGATATTGCCCCTCAGTCATTCTGCAGAAATCTACCTCCTAAATGCTCTCCTTCCTCTCTTAAACCTCTGCTTTTATGACAAGCACAGGCTGTGAATCACCAAAAACCTGCAGGCATTCATATGCGCACACACACACACACACATACACACAAACATGTCTTCATCTTCTGCTTACATAAAAGCTCCCGCAATCACCTTTCAGGCTAATAATCAGATGGCCTTGCCAACCCGACCTAGTCTAACTTCCCTCGGAGACCGTGCCCTGTGTATCTGCTCTGTGATTGAGTGTCGAGCAGCTCTGCAGCGCTTGAAGAGTAACTAAACCCCAGAGAACAACTAAAACAATTAAAATATCCACATCACAAATTCACAGAGCTTAATATCTTCCTATTTCTTTTCTTGTTGAAACACTCCTTAACTCCAAACAATGTGATTTACAGTTACATAATAAATAGAAAGTCACTGACTGACACTCTTATCACTGTCGTGAAACCTTTAGCATGACGATTAAAAGCAGAAACCTACTCCATTACAGAGCAGCAGTAAATGTACCTTCATGAGTTACTTCCACCTTGCAGAAGCACACACACAATCACAACAGGCACACACTCCGGGCTGACATGGCCCCAGTTTAGCTTGCGGTACCGACGAGAGCATTTGATGGCGAAAGCACCTAGTTTATTGGCGCCCATATTTTACCCAGGAGGACAGCATGAAATGGTGCAGTAACTATGTCACCAGTTGAAAATAACGGCTCCTTTAAATACTTTAAATCAGGAAATGAATTGCGCTCCTACCCTAATATAACTCCGTTAGCAACTCAGCGACTCTATCAACAAGGGTCAGGCAATTAGACCCTCGTAAAGTTAATCCGTCCTCCATAATTAAACTAAACACTCATTTATCTCAGGCAGACAAACACCATATTTTACAAGCTCGTGACATCACATAATCCTGAGATGCAGCGCCTAATGAAGAAATAAGCAGCGTACAGGCTTACTGCACACAATGTGATGAATATGAAATAATAGTTAAGTTTGTGTTTAAATAAGAAATTAAAAAAATATGGTCTTGTAGATCAGACTGAACTTGACTGACAACATGAACCAACAAGAGAGACCGGCCAGAACGCCTTAAAAGGTGAAATCAGGAGCTCAGTCGGAGACGGCGGCCATTCTTTCACAACTTCTCTTACAAAATATTTCTTTAGATATTTATTTTCCATGACAAAAAAAATATGAATCAACTTTGAAAGGTTGATTCATATTATTTTGTCATGGAAAATAAATAAAGAAGTAAATGAATAAAGAAGCAAAGACAAGACGAGCCCTTGGCTGAACTGGCTGCTTAAAACAGACTCATGATAAATGGATCAACACTGTCACTGAACACACCACTCACACTGAAACAAATCACGCTGTAGATCCAAGAACGTATCTCTGTAGCTTTAGACCGACGTCTATGTGCCACAGCAGTGCTGCCCCTAAAAGTGGATGACTCAAGTCATCAGTGGAGGAGATTTAGAGGTTAGTTGCACTTTCTCAGCTGAATCACTGATGGTGAGAACTGAGGGCAGCGAGACTCCGATGCTCTCGGCTCAGGTGCAGAATGTCAATGAAGTTACCTCCTCAGCAGGTGCACTGAACTGAGTGGAGAATATATTTCTCATCACATTTTAGGTAAGCGTGATTAAAGAAAAGACATTAGTAAATAATAATGTTTCGGAGTGAACTTATTTCTGTTTTTGAAAGCTGGAGAAATGTGTCCAAGAATCTTTCATCCAAACATGTCCAAACTAAGACTTTTTATTTGACTCCACTACATTGCCTTCAATTTCTTTTACATGCTTGTTTTTCTCCTGAACCCTCACCCATTCCCTTCGTCTCTTACTCACCCACACACAGACACACACACACACACACACAAACACACAGACACTAAAACACACACACACACACACTGTAGAAGCTGCCTGCTCGTCTCATCCTGTCCTCATTAGTAGGCAAGGCCCACGTTCTTGTTGCACACTCCACTATTTTGACTAAATGAGAAAATTAATGAGCTGGCGGGAGCTGGAGGGAACACCACACAACCTTCAGTGTCCCCACTACCCCGACTCCTCGGCCCACTACCATGTTACACTCTCACCTCCTCGCTCTATCTCCTGTTCTTGTCTCCCACGTCCTTGTTTAATTTCAGGCCGCAGCTGTTGCTGGTCCCTCTCTTGGCCCTGGTGATGGAGCTAATGGGTAAACAAAGAGGATGCTGCAAGGCTTGACCTTGGGCTCCTGGATCATTCACTACACTCATTAAAGACAAGATAAGATGAACTTCTTTGTGATTATCAAGCGCTTTCAATGAGACTGTAAAAGAAGCCCAGAGGAAAGAAGCGCACACAAGAGAAAAGTTCTAAAAAGTCGAATTCCTCGAATGCAACTTTGTAAAATAACTAATTTACATAAATGCTCAAATAAAACATGTTTTATTCATTTATACCCAAAGCCAACCTTACTAACCGATCATTAACAAGCAGTGGCGGGCCGTGGGCCTGGGGCCTGGGCCTTCAGTGAGGTCCTACACAGTCCCACCCGAATTAATCCACCTCTTATTACTATCATTATGATGCCATGGCTCTTGACCAGGGCTGCTCAATACGTCGATCACGGCGTAGTATTGGTAGATCGCATGACATAAAAAAAATTTGGCCCGCCCCCGTCATTTTCTCTATAGCACGTCTTTGTTCATTTATTAAACTAAACAGCCGTCTGATGTTGATCGTATCTACACAACAGCATGTCATTTCTCTCGGCTCTCCGTCTTGCGCGCTGCAGAATGCGCGCATCGGGACGGAGAAAAAGAAGAAAAAAAGTCACTTGCACTCGTTTGTTCACTAAACACTGTAAACAGGGCATTGTCGCACCCAAAGCAGATTTCAAGTATATGCTCGACCAAATCGACATCTTCTCCTCCTTCTGCCATTGTGGGTTGAAAAAACAGCTTTGTAGTCCGCGAATTAATTCCTTTATCAAATTCAGTTTCCTAGTTCTGAGGTTTTGTATCTACCTGCCCATAGGACCCGCCTCTCAATATTGGTAATCCAATCAAAAGACCTGCACGCCCTCCGCCTGCTAGCTGGCTTCTGTGCCGGTTCCGGGGCCTTCGAGAAGGCCTAGAGGAGCCAACTCTAAAGCTGATTGGTTGACACAACATCATCATTCCCATTCACTTGAAGCTACCAGCGCCTGCAATGTTGATTCTGAAGGCCTAAGGGCAGATGTTAGCCCCCTGGCAACACACGATGGCTGAATATGATTGGATAAAAGATCTAACATAAAGACCAGCCCTCCAAATCTCAACCTGGCGCTGGCAGCAGCGCAACCAAGAGGAACGCTATGAAATTAAGAGAATAACTCTTACTCTGGGAAATAATTGAATACATATTTGTGGGGAAATATATTTAGAAAAAAATATATATTCTGATGATGTTTAGGCCAGCAGAGAAGGCCTTGCTGGCCCTGACGGCCCGCCACTGTTAACAAGCCACCAAGCTGCAACAGTAACCTGATGCACAGGTACATCCATTGTTTATCGCCAGCTGCAGCGTTGACGCAAAACGTCCTGGAGAGTTATAAGCCACAATGTTGCGACCATTGTCACGGACACATGGAGTTACTTTTACAGTTTAGCTGTGAGGTGATCCGCTGTATCTACTGGTCAGGGTGTCCACCGGTGCACCGCACGCCCGGCCACACGCTGGTGAATGTCCGGTTGAGAGGGTGTCTGAGATGCCGAGAGGAACCAGTAAAGCTGTGAACGCAGGACAGAAGTGTGAGGACAGTTTATTTGACACAACTCCACGAGCCTCATGTCAAGTTGCCAAGTCTTGATGAGAATTAGCCATCTCGCCAACTCTGGCACATTTACATCGAGGTGGAAACTGAAATGCTGATTAATGTGCACTGTGTATTGGTGAATAAATAAATAAACACGGATTAAAGTGAGCCTGAGCCGACTCAGGCTCACTTGAGGAGGCCTGACCTTTCAGGTGGACGGACCAGCACTATTCTCCTTTAAGTGAGAAGCCGCTCCTCTGAGGTTTTCTCCGTAATTCGCCTTTTACTTTAACTGACAACATTAATCAATAATTAAAAATAATTATGATTAACATACCTAACATAAATACCTACACATTGTGGACACACAAAAGACATAATAGATTAAAGAAGCCACCTGGCTAGCAGAGAAGAGAATACTGGTTGTGTCTCTTTGAAGAGGATGCTTTGATGCGCTCGAACAAACACACAGACGGTGGCACACATATTTCTCAGCAAGCTCAAGGGGGCATGTGGGTGAGTGATAGAGTGGATAAAGTCCTGTGTGTACAGTCTGTTGCCTCAGCTGAACTCGATCCTTGATTCATTACCTGCCCGGTGCGGGGCGGAGAGAACGCTGCGCAACTTCTATGCAAAAAGAACTTCTATGCAAAAAGTTGCCGTTCCCTTTTCTGTCCTTCGGTTTCTTTTCTCTCCCTCAGTGAAACCCAAAGAGCTTCAACGTATTGTTTCTTAAAGTCCACTCAAAGACACGCAGACTTCATCCAAATGTAAAGTGTATGGCCTGTGGGAGACAGTAAAGAAATACTCATGTCTGTGCTGAGTGTCCCTCAAATGATGGGGGGGGTTGGAGTCTGGTACCCAGTTCTTATAACAAGCCCATGCTCGACAGCCCTGTTGTGCCTAGTTACAGTTGCTAAGCTACAGTACAATTGCATTGTTGCTTTGCAATCGAATGGTTAAAAGTGTATTTTTTTCAGTAAAGTTTCTCTTTTTTTGTGGACTTTAAGGGCTTTGAACCATCTGCTTCTCTGTTGCTTTGTGGTCGTCCATGTATGATGAGCCAGAGGCAGCAGCATTAGAGCGCTCTTGGTATTCTTATGACGGTTCTAATAGCTGAAAGAGTCAAGGGGGAGGCATTGCACCAATGCCAGCGAGCACACCCGGGGTTTTTAATCAGTCTTTTAAATAGATGAATCAAGATTGCATCCCTTTCAATACGATGCAGATGGCCTACAGGAATCGGATCAACTGATATATTAGCAGAGATAAGATCCTAATGAATTATACATGTGGTGAGATGAAACTGGAGGGGGGAGGGGGATTTATCACCAAAGATTCAGAAGCAGAAAACAAACGTACTGCAATAGAGGGGCAGTGGGGCCAAAGCAAACTCATATAAACTACATGAAATTGACCATTTGACTTACACACGATGGTTCCTTTTCTCTGCAGTAATAACTCATTAAAAACTCAACCTGAATCCATATTCTAGCCCTGTGTTAAGACATAGCCTCAGGAACATGAGGATGCTCAGAGTTGGTCAATAATAGATGCAGTTTAGGGAGTTAGAGAATGACGCACAATGTGTAAGGAAGTGAAAGGAGGAAAAAAGAAATAGTGACTTGATCAATCATGGAGGGCTCAAAGAAAGCCTTCTCCATTCAAGGGGCCACTTCATACCCTTCCTTCAAACTACTTTTATGTCCGAAAAGCTGAACAGACAAAGGACTTAATATGTATTCATCCAACACATTCAAGAGTGAATGTCATTTGAAACAACAGAGTGATGAAATTATTGGAAAAAAACATCCTCAAATAAAACTGATACACAGTCTTTAAAATCTCCACCTGCATGGGAGATAGAGATGTGAGTATTCCTTTCTTTCTCTTATTTAAACTGATTGTCTCCATTGAGCGTTGATTAAAATCACAAACGACTTCCAACGAAATGAATTGATTGCAACAGAAAGAGAGAGATGCTGCCATAAACTGTCTCTGAGAAAAAAATCAATAGAGTTTGACCATTGTGAGACATTCAGACTATGATTCCGCCTCATCACTACTTCAGCTTAGTGGTAAATCTGATGAACAAGAGGATTTTTGTTAGATCTCTCATCCTCAGATACATAATTCCAGTAGTTCGGATCTTACTGTCATAGTCAACATTTCTAATCCTTGATGAAAATGCTATACGAAACCAACAGATCATGACTCAGATGGTCTGAACCTTAGAAACAACTAATTAAATCAGACAATTTAAGTGTTGGTGCAGCTCTAATGTTGAGGTAACTTCCTGTTGCTGGTTCACTCTTTAAAAGATAAATTTTCTGGCACTTGATCGAGACATTTGGAGCCAGCAAATGTTTTCATCTGCTCCAGCAAACCAAATTTCATTGTTCTGTTTTCATACTTGCACAGAAACCTAGCTGCAGCGTCAGCTTCTCAACCTTGAGATAGATCACCTGAGAGAATCTGAATGATGGATGTCTTTGTGAAAAGTGTGGAGAGCCGGATCTCCCTAAACCACGAAAATGGTTCAGTGTCAATGTATCATAATCAGCAATAATATGAAGAGGCAGTGCTTTTAAGAAATAAATGTGAAAAATAGGCAAGATTCTCAATATGCATTCAACATGAAGCCGGAGTACATATTTCCATTATATTCTCCCAACTCTCTCTAAACTTCTGCAATAAAACACAGCGTGACCTATACCCCGCATGTGAAGAAAATATTTGTATTAATGAGTACACGTAGTCAGACTGAATTCCAGTGTTTCAAAGATTATATTCATACATTTCTTTTGAGACACAAAGAGCCTAAAATTATGAAATGGGCACGGAGACGTACGTGTCAAGGAAGATGTGGAGAATAACTGTGAATAACTGTAATGAAACAGATAAGAAAGAAGGTATTGTTGTAAAAGCAATAAGAGAGATGTGAAAATGTCTATTTACATGTGTGCATGTGTGTGTGTTCTTGTACTTCTATCCCGGTGGAGACTTTTACCTGAGTGCACACAGACCCATGGGGACACGTGTCACCGTGGGGACCAATAATGATGTCGCCACCGGCAGACTCCTCCCACAAGCTTCAAAACAGTTTCTAGACACGTCCAATGCAGTTTTCTAGGACGTCCCCATGAAAGGCATTTTCAAGACAAAAATCTGTGTGGCTATGTATGAATGAGGACCTATAATTTAATATTACAGAGCCTGTGTTTATTGTAATGATGGCAATGCAAGTTTATTTGTATAGCACAAGGCAATTCAAAGTGCCTCACATAAACCCATTAAAAGCAAGAAAACAATATTTAAAAACAATGAAGAACATTCATTAAAAATAGTGAAAAAGAAAGAAATAGAATGCAATTCGCAGTGCAGTTAGAGAAATAAAATGCAGTAGTGAGATGCAGGAATTGTAACTTGTCTTTCAGTGCCAGTGTGTGGCTCTTTGATGGCTCCAAAAATGACTATATAAATAAAGCTATGAAAATAACTCTAATCGCAGATTTAAGAGATTAACGACATCTTAATGATTAATTATTATATTACAGTTGTAATGTGTTATTGTTATATTGATTTCCATGCTAAACATATTGTGTCTATGTTTTGTTCAATACGTTGTAGTGACGCTGGACACGGCTCTGGTAGCAGCAGCGACCTGTCAATCACAGCAAGCCCGCCCCTAAAGCCTCCTCCACTTTATGGTGTATTTGACTCTAAATGGGACCATACATTTCTAAATGACCATCAGACTGTAATGAAGAAGACTTGAAACTAGCAATTAGGACTATAAACCTATGAGTACACTGTTTATTGAGATAATAAATCAAGTGAGTGGTAAGGTCATTCTCTCAGCCACTTCTTTTTGTATCCGGAGGAGACGCCCCCTGATGGTCAGTAGAGAGAAAGCGAGTTTTAAGTCATTCCACATCGGCTTCACTTGGCAGAACTGATGGTTGCAGCCTGAGTAATACTAACTCTCCTTCTCATCTACATTACGAACATGAACTCATGTCTCGTCCGGCCCCTCAGCCTGCTGAACGAGCCATCAAACAAACATTCATCGGGAAGAATTGCAGCGCTAACATCGGTTTTTCAGCCTACAGCTGATGAGCTGCTCAGCTGCAGCATACAGCAACGTTGAAGTTAGATGCTCTTCAACACCATAACGACGCGCTGTGTCCATGACAACAGGTTGTTCCAATATTATCTCAGGCTCACGTGTTCACGTGGGTTCTTATTTAATGAGTTTTATTATGCTGTTTGGCAGGCACGTGCACAGACATTTTGGGGGGCAGGTGCTCAAACCCCAAAAAAAGGGCACCCAATGCCACAAAAATAATTCTGACAGAGTTGAAGCATTAGCAGCATTACACTGATGATGCAATACATCCTCCACCTGCATTTCCTCTGGCAGCATCAGACCGCTTGCTTACATTTTCTTTATGAATAAAGATGAATTATTATATATAGCAACAGTACACGCGTTCTGATTGGCTAATGGGTCGTCATGCCAGCCACATATTGCCCTCCTCGCTGGTCTGATACGGATCAGTATTGCCCTCTTACGTCATTTTCAAAATGAGCGATATTGATAGACATCAACAGACATCCCTCTGAACAATACCAGAGGCTTTATGATATTTTTTTTCAGTCTGGCCACGCAAATCCTAGACTAGCCCCTGTTAAATAGAACGGAATAAGAATGCACTCTCTCTCTCTTCTCTCTCTTCACTCTCTTCACTCTCTCTCCCTCTCTCTATTCTCTAAACATAACTAACGTCAGTAAACGGCTGCAAGGCTTTGAAATCACGGATTTCGTGAGTTTTTGTTTGTTTATTTGTTTAGGAAACGTCGGAACAGTACTTGTGACGTCATGTTTTCAGCAGCGCTAATGTTGTGGTTGATTTATCACAAAACAACGTCAGGGGACAAACACCGTCATTACCTGTTTGTCTGGTGCTGCGCGTCAGAGGAGAAGGAGGTGCAGCCGTTTGGTGGCGCGAGGAGGAGGAGGGAGGAGGGGAGGGAGGGGGGGCGGGGGCACGTGAGCTCGTGAGCGCCGCGGAGCATGTCGGGGTGAAGTTCTCAGATAAATGCCCCGTCGGACATTAAAACACATTTGGGGGGACTTGATGACAGAAAGAGTAACTTTTATTCTTAAATACTGATGAATGAAAAAAGTGGGCTCCAGCAAAAAGGGCACTTTTCTCATCCAGGGCAAAAGGGCTGGTGCTTGAGCACCACTAGGGCTCTATCTGTGCACGTGCCTGCTGTTTGGTCTTGATGCAGCAATTTCTCTGAATCCAAAACACGTTTCCCACAATTGAAAGAGAGTAACCTAAACTTGCTCAATTATTTCTGCATTTTTGTATATTCTCCATTCATGAACTGTTTCCCACTTAGATTGTTTTCATGTCATACCTTACCTTGATATTGTGAGTTGAATTTGCCCAAACTTGGGAGAGGTTTTTTCTTCTTCCCAATACAGTACAGTAAACTATATTTGTCTTGTGAGAGTGAATCTAACCTGTACTCTTTATTCAAACGCCACTGAATTAGTTCGATTTTTTTTAAAGAGTATCAAATTATGAAACATAAATCTGATCATGTTTAACATCAATTGAAGAGCAGACGTGTCACTGTGTTGTCATTACCTGCTACTTTATTTTGATATTTTGTGGTAACTTGTGTTTCTCTTTAAGTTTTAGTCACTCCATGTCCTTTTCTTTACAACTTTGCTTAATGCCTCAATATATTTAATCTTGCAAACCAAAACTTTTAAAAACATATTTCTTGAATTTCGTGAATTAAACCAAATCTAAATAAATCAAGAGCAGATTACGTTACACAGCCGGACTAATCAGGTATTTCATTATTCCAATCTTAAGTAGTGTCTGCAATCGTGTTGTTAACGTAGTGGCCGTGACCACACTGACGCACAATATCTCAAAACCAAACGCATGAATATAGAGGCACAGCCCACACACTCTCTCTCTCTCTGTTTCCTGTTGTCACTCAGTCTCTCGCTGTTTGGGGCCTCGGGCCCTCCAGAGCTGAGAGTGATTGGATCAGACATCAGCGTGCCCGCGTCTCACAGCACAGATGCAGGAAAATACAACAGGCACAATGCACGGATAATCACGCGAGCCAGGAAAACATGTATGTACACACACACACACACACACACACAACTGCATAATGAAAAAGCAATCATCCAGTGAATTTAGAGGCTGTTTAGCAGCTTGGCATGACCCCCGGCATGAATCAGCATTTAAAATTCACCCAATTTAAAACTTCTTCATTTTATTCTTATACCCAAAGAGAGTCAGTCAGTGATGGTTGGCATCAAAGCACATCACGGTAACATTCACAGTATGAAAATCTCAGAGGCGTTTATTTATCAACGGACTAAAGAGGTTGTTGCGTTTGAGTGTTCAGTAAATGTCAGTGATCACAGAAGAACAGTAGAATCACTGGTTCTGTATCTTCCTTACTCGGTACACAGTGGATTCCCTTGTTTACTCTCTTCTTATCAGCAGTTACATTAGAGTTCTGGTCGCAGCAGTGTGTGTCCAGCTTACGTGTCAGTGAATAATTATGCAAACGCCACAAGACCAGACAAGTTCCAGTGTCTTGCCTGCCACCTGCTGATTAAAGTGAAGGGTTTAGCCCCGAAGATAGCAGCTCAAGCTCAGAGCACTCAGGATGGGCCCACCTGGTGGACCAAATATTCTCCTTTCAGCTTTTTTCTTATTTGTAATATTTATTTTATCTGTTTTACTGATAACATAAGGTACATTAATCGGTTGTTATTTTTATTTGTTTGTGGTTAATTAACAACATCCCTAGTATCTGGCTAAAAGATTGTATTTGTCTTAATAAAAAATAGCCTTGACATTGAAAACCAAATTCCCTTCTTCTGCTATGCTAAAGATCTCAATTACTCCAGTGCTCCTTTGTCTTTCTTACTTTCTGTATTGATATGTTTCACCTGTTTTCACTTTTACGAAGTGATTGGCCAGACCTTCAATGCAAAATGCTTCTTTGTTGTTGTTGTCTGGTTCCGCAGCAGACTCCCCAAAAGTCTGCAGAAAGTGCACTCGAGGCCCCTGCAGATTTGATAAATTGTGAATTCAGACAGCCTTCAGCACTCTAGACGTCTGCAAGTGCACAAAGGTCTAGATATTTCAGCCAGGCAGACATTTAGGAAACAAATGATGTGTCTTAGCTGTCCCTCTTACAGGAAAGACTCAACTTTTATACAATTCTACTTGCATTCTCCTTTAAGACTTTGTGATCCCTCTATCATCCTCTTACCATGTATCATCTCCTGACAAAGATGGATAAGTTGTCTTCCACTCAAAGATTAAATAGGAATATAGAAGTCCATCAAAATGAATGCAATTGATGCAGTAGCTGTAGCGGCAGGAGAAAGGACTTGGCGGCCTTTGAACGTCATCACCAAGACATGCACTAAAGACAAACATGAAAGATAGTCAGACGTCTTCATCATTCCTTACACCGTATCTAAACTGACATTTTCAGTGGCGATAACCATTCTGAAAGCACAGCATGTTTGAAAATATGGAAATTTGTGTTTTATAAAACTTTTGTGGGCGGTACACAAGCTTTCAGACAATATATCAGCTCATCAGTCTTCTTTTTTTGTTTTGTTTTTACTGAGGCGTGATGAAGTAAATACATTTCAGGAAATCAATCTTCAACCTGCTGAAATGTGCCAGTGAAGAAGAGATTGGACTTCTGTATCATGTATTATGCAATATTCTATAGCAGGGGTGCTGTGGTTACTCCCAAACACATACACAGTGTTGGAAAACAAATTACAATTCTAAGGACGGTCACTGCTGTCCCAAAAAGGTTCTGTTGGCTCTTTTATCCTAGAAATGCAGAACTAATTTGATCTCAGTCAATAATGTATGTTTTGAGGCGTGTTTCCCCTCCTCTCAACCTCGCTGTCACGCTAAAATGAAATTCTGCCATCAAGTGTCTTTGTGTACTCGAAAAGCGCTATACAAGTCTAAATTATTATTATCATCATGCTGTATCTTGCAAAATAGCCCAGCTTGCCTTGTGCGTGATGCAGAAGTATCATGATGAGAACGGCATCGCTGACTCAAAGCTATGGGTAGAGACACACCTCCCAGTCACCATTTAGTCATGTGATTTATTCGCTTAGATATCTATGAACAGAAGACATGGAGAGTAAACAGGAAGAAAAGTCGGAGTGAGATATGAGTAAAAAATAAGAAACAATAAGAGGGGTATAAGAAAATGGTAGCATATTGCTCAGGGTAGCATCCAGCTGGGGCCTGAGAGAGTAGTCGGAGGTGAATCTCCTCACTCTCCTCATTATTATCCTGATGCTGCTTTTCTGTCTGTATTATTTATTCACAGGCCCTGGGTGGTTGAAAGTGCTGCCGGTGCTAATTGTCAAATGGCCTGATAGTAATCCTGCCTCTGATCCAACTTTTCCAGAGACTCCAGGATCCAGCCACGCTCCCATCGAGAAACCGATGGGTCGGCTAAATTTGAGTCACATTTCCGGCAGATTTTCACGGATGAGACGGTGTCGGGATGAAACGTTTACAGGGAGCTGAGCCGCCTGCTGTGTGCTGGATGGGTTACATAGTGAGAGCCTGTGCCTGTTTAAATCACACGGCATTGGTCTACTGGACCACAACACCATCGAACCATCAGGCAGCCTGGATCCTACCGAAAGGCAGCGAGAAGTCAACCCTGTGACGCATGAAGCGATAGTTTTCTCATTGTCAAATCCCATGAAACAAACACCTTCTGAATTCAATAGCCTGTAAGTAGCCCTTAGCCCAATGCACATGTTGTGAGATGTAATCTTTGTTAAAAAGGGAACAAATACATAGTCTTTTAAAACAAATGTATGCTCAGACAGGAACTGTGGAGTGAAGGGGATGTTACGCAACAACAGTTTCACGGCCAGATTCAAAGCAGTACCCTAGCTATACTGTAGTAACTTGTATTTACACTTGGAACGCATTAGGCCACTTGGCAACCGTGACACCACAATATATCGTGGCGTGTCAAGACACTCACACCCATGGATTTCTAAATAAGCCCACACTACTGTCAGAGTCTTGTCAAAAAGTCAATGCAACATTAAAACCCTGAGCGATGATCACCTCAACTCTCCAGAAAAGCAGCTTTCTTAACAACTTTGGAGCTTTTGCCATTGCACCTTTACTTGTGTATACATATGGTGTGTGCTACAGGCATCTATTGACGTGGCACTAATGATGTGACACTCACAGACACAGTCAATGAGCTCTGCAGTTCTTTTGCAACTGTTACTCAAACAGAAAACAAATAGTGTATGTGTTGGAGACTATTTTCTGCCATAGATTTGGTTTTCTGGCGACTATTTGCGTGAGCCAAATAAATGTTATGTAAGTAAAGCAACATGTCACCCACTGTAATTGTGTGGATCTCTGGATTTAAGAGTGAACAATGGAGCTCTATCAGGCTTTGCATTCAAATGTAATATTTAAGAAATACCATTGAGTGAGAAAATTATATTGAATATTGCCAAACGTTTCTTTCAACAAAATGCTAACCGAGAACCTATTGGTAAGCATAAGTTTGTTATCGCATTTACATTTTTTCCTCCAAGCAGTTGTACTAGCCACAGACGTTTCCAACTAAACCCCTTTCCACATTCACTACAACACCGGAAAGTAGAACATTTACTCTTTTGAATAACCACAGTAAACTTCACCAGCGCACACATACATTGCCACCAACTGGCACTGAGGTGAGAACATGGTGACACTAAAACATATAGAACTAGAACGGGCATTCGGTAGAGCGCATACCTTCGCATATCACAAGATTGGGCATTGAATTATGAACATTTTGGCATTAGTTACATGCCAATTGGATACAAATTGACCGTGCTATGGTAAAAAGAAGATGTTGACCTTTTCATGACCTTGACCTTGACCTTTGACCCGATCTATCCCAAAATCGAATCAAATGGTCCCTGGATAATAACCAATCAGTCCACCAAATTTCATGCGATTCGGTTTAATACATTTTGACTTATGCGAATAACACGCACGCACGCATACAAATACACGGCGATCAAAACATTACCTTCCACATTTCAATGCAAAGGTAATAATGAAATGTGTTGAATTGAACATGTGTCTTAATACTTTCCAACTCCTCTAAAAGCAAGGCTCCAGGCCGTGACAACAATGGTCATGTGCGGTCAAAATTCCCCTGGTTGCATGCATGCGAGCGCATGATGATCATTTATTAGGACCTAGATAAACACCTTCAGATCGCTCACTGTGTTGAAGCATGGAGATCTCTATGTTAAGGTGTTGGGAAATCATCTGCGAATAGTTTGGAGAGCGCTACATATTTTGCCTCACAAAAAACAATCATAAATCCAGAGAAAGCCTAGCACACAAAGTCCGACAAGATTTTTCATCCCCCGTGCCTATGGGCGCATCATCTGGTGCCCATGCATGGAAGCAGCAGTGGAATGAGAACACCAGAATAATCAATCACATTCTCTTTGCTGTTACCAAAGACCCTTTTTGTGCAGTGGCTTGTGTGGAAAAAACCTTGCACACACACACAAACACACATATTATATCAAAAGGTTAATTGTGTGATGTGACTGCCTGATGTTTTTATTCAGACATACATTTAAAAAAATGTCACGGCATTCTTTTAGTATGTGAACCTCCAGATAACAACAGAACCACCACATGTCCAAATACAGAAAATAAAAAGAAGAATGCTGATTCAGATAATGACACGATCTGCCTCTTTTGTTTCCTTTCTCTGCTTATAATAGAAGCACCATATACAATGAAGCTTCTCACAGTGTTCCTATTATGAATTAGAAACAAAGATGAGCAGCTTACATCATGACATCAGAGTGTCTTCTGTATGTTGAAGTGATTAGTTAGTCCCAGAGAGTTAAACGGCACAACACAGCCAGGCAGCGACACACTGATATGTGCTGCTGGCGACCTGGAGACTGAGAAAAAAACTTAAAAGCAACTGTGGCTGCATATGTCGATTATTTAAGAAGAAATGGATTCAGATATTGCTTCATAAATTAAATCAATTATCTAATTAAAGATTGTCATCTACAATAAATGTATACATTATTGATTTTAATATCAAAATATCTCCGCCATATAAAAAAAAACTATTTGATAAAATGTTTATGTTTAGGCTCGGCTGCAGAGTGGGTGGAGCGGGGGGGGTGGCTCAGGGTAAGGTCTCGGGACCATGTCTAATCGGCCTCAGCTAGTGGTTGATTGTTAATCAGCTGAGGCTAATCTCTGTGTGTGTGTCTGTCTGCCTGCCTGTCTGTCTCCATAAAGGAGCAGTAGAGACCGAGGAGCGAGAGGGTGCAGAGGCACATGTCTGCAGTCTGAATAAAATATATTACGAAATATCCTTGGTGTATGCTGATCCTCTGGTGCTTTGGGCAGAAACCTACCTGTGACAGCCAAGAACATCTTACACTGGAGCCAAATGTGGAGCCCCTTGAAACAAAGCACCCAGATCTGCCGGCTCAGCGAGTTATTGCACTGGGGCAGATGCTGGGGGGGATGGCAGCGATGCAGCGAGACCAGGCGGAGGCGATCCGGCAGATCCTGGAGACGCTCCTGGCCCAGGCAGAGAGACAGACTCACGCCTTGGAACGGCTCGCCGCCCGGACAGCTGCAGCTCCACCCAACACTTTCCCCTTGGCGGGGGTGGCGCTGAATAAATTGGGCTGGCCAGCGGCGGAGTGGGCGGTTCGCCTCCTGCCACTGCTCACTGGGGAGGCGCAGACTGCGACCCTGGGGCTTCCCCCGGCAGCCGGCCAGAGTTACGCGGACGTGTGCAAGGCGGTCATGGATCAGCTGGGTTTGACCCCAAAAGATCACCGGCGGAGGTTCGCGAGGCCACACTGGGGCCCGAGGGCTGACCGTACGCATAACGGCTGAGGGACGCCGCGACGTGGTGGCTGCAAACATCATAGTTGTGAAACCTTAGTTTACAAAACGGTACCAATTAAATTCTGATAAAAAATATTTTAATTAATAACAAAAGTTCCAATGCCAATATACACTAACAGTATATTCTAGATCATATATATATGTATATATATATATAAACAACTTTTACCAGTTGTGTAGTGACAAAAGAAATTGGAACATTTAAATAAATCTATAATTTGTTTAGACAGTGCCTTGCCTCCTGCTGTGTTTTAACCATTGCACTTAGTATTGTCAACTAGCGTCAAAACAAAGTACCTTTTTCAATGTAGATGCAGCCACAGTTACTGACTGCACCACTTGCCTCAAAAAAACGTAACTTCTTGTGCTGCTGAATTCCGGATTTGGCTGGTATGGTTCACTCATGTCCAGGACACTGCTACACTGACTTCATGAGGTCTCCTCATGTCCAGGACACTGCTACACTGACTTCATGAGGTCTCCCCATGTCCAGGACACTGCTACACTGACTTCATGAGGTCTCCCCATGTCCAGGACACTGCTACACTGACTTCATGAGGTCTCCTCATGTCTTTAAAATAGTAAGGCCACAGGAAAGGCCATACTTTTTTTTTTTTTTTTTTATGAGCTGCGCGTGGCTCACTGGTAGAGAATACTGGACACATTTGACTCATGTGACTCCTAAACAATTCAATTCAATTCAATTCAGTTTATCCTCTCCAGGATGGACAGATGCAATAGATGGTAGTCATGAGCAGGAATTTGACGACCCAGACCAGATATGCGCCTCAGGGGGTCCGACCCCCATGAGACGAAAAGTCAAAAAGGAAAAAAGAGAGGTGCTCTCAGTGCAAAAAACGCCCCCCGGCAGCTATAAGCCTTTAGCAGCATATAAGGGGCTGAGCCCTCTATATAAACTCTGTCAAGAGGAAGGTCTAGTCCATTTAGTAGCGTAGGCCTCTAGTGGGAGCAATATGGTACGACAAGAGTCTCGCGTGACACGCGAACCAAAGCTAAGAACCAATTTTTCTGCATCTTTCCTGATTTTGAATATTACGTAGATGAAAGAGCCGCCTCGGTGCTGATAATATCTATAGAGAGCCGCCAATTAAAGGCAAAACGTTCTTAAGCAGCCTCGTCGGATGGGGGGTCAGAAGACAGGTAGACGTGTTCAAGTGCTTGACGCTTGCTTCAGTTTGTTGGGTCTGTTCTGGGGAAGACGTTCAAGATCAGCGTGTGGCCAAATTAAGGCTCGATTCAAAGATGGTTGTTACCCTCCTCCCTCGACCGGTGCCTCGAGGAATGATCTCATTTATGGAAGACTCTTCATCAGACTGAAGGTTATAAACCTCTATTTGATCCTCAAATCATTTGACACACCAAAAAAAGGACCAACAGTGCAAAGCAGCAGGGCCTAAACATTTAGAAATGTCTAGTCTGTTGCACATACAGGACTGTCTCAGAAAATTAGAATATTGTGATGAAGTTCTTTATTTTCTGCAATGCAATTAAAAAAACAAAAATGTCATGCATTCTGGATTCATTACAAATCAACTGAAATATTGCAAGCCTTTTATTCTTTTAATATTGCTGATTATGGCTTACAGCTTAAGAAAACTCTAAAATCCTATCTCATAAAATGTTAATATTTCCTCAGACCAAGTAAAAAAAAAGATTTATAACAGCTGAGTGTTTGTCAAGGCTCAGGAAACCCTTGCAGGTGTTTCGAGTTAATTAGACAATTCAAGTGATTTGTTTAATACCCTACTAGTATACTTTTTCATGATATTCTAATATTTAGAGATAGGATATTTGAGTTTTCTTAAGCTGTAAGCCATAATCAGCAATATTAAAAGAATAAAAGGCTTGCAATATTTCAGTTGATTTGTAATGAATCCAGAATGCATGACATTTTTGTTTTTTTAATTGCATTGCAGAAAATAAAGAACTTCATCACAATATTCTAATTTTCTGAGACAGTCCTGTATACCATCATTCAGAAAACTATGATATGTGTAGAATGAATTGGCTGTCGGTGGTGCAAACATCAACACCACATCCCATCCTCCAGGTGACACAGAACAATTGGATGATACTGGCTGGATTGCAACCACTACAACTGCAACCAAACAACAACAAATACAAGCTAAAATGAAAATCTGTAGAAGGGTGGATTACCACGACATATATTATTAGAGGTCATTATAATACACACAATTACAAAGCTCTTTGGTCACAGTCTTTCATGTCGTTAACTCATCCTGCTCTACACTTAATTTGATTTACTACAACTTCAGTGTTTCTCCCAGAGGGACCAGCAGTTAAAAGCATTCCTCTGGACTCGTCCTTGAGTCCAACCAACAGCGATGTTGCTTTTAACTCTTGCTGCCCTCTCCACATGTATGCTTAACTCTAAGCATTCAGTCTCCAGTTATCCTGCAGGACAACCCACTACCACTGCCTTTATCCCACACTCTTGTTGTTGCAGCCTGGTGGCACTGGAGTGGATGCAGTTTGGAGTCTAAAGCATTTATTTTGCGTGTATGGATAACGTGGCAGGAGATATAGGGTCATTCAAAAACCCAACATGTGGCCTGATGATGGTGCAAATAAATATTAGATGACATGGTCGCGTAATTGATGGCTTTCTTCAGGGTAGTCCCTGCCTTTATTGGGAATTTGACCCGAATAATGGTAGGACACTTGCCTTCATCACCACTTTTCAAGAAGCATTGCCTTCCTCTTTGTTACCATAAAGTGACTGATTCAGGTTGAGATATTATACTTACATCTTTAAATGCATTTTAATAATAATATCAGCGTTAACCAGCTGACACCCTGTGATGAAAGCACACAAATAATATGCAGCATTTCCCCCCAAGACATTAGAAAGCCAGACTTAAATTAGCACCCACAAAATATCCTTAAAATTTAATTTTATTAAAAAGGGGCCAGCAGTCTACAGATCTAAAATGTAAATTATCCTTTTACTCTTTTGCCATCCAGATTGCTCTTTAGACGGGGCAGTGTTTGCCACAACCTGTCATAGTTAAGACATAGTAAAAGTACCTCATCTAGTCCACTCACGTTTTAAAAAATAACCTCACTTAATTAAATGTATTGAGCTTCCAGGAAAACAAGCAGAACAAAGATATCGATCTTTTCTTTTTTATTCTTCTCAGCGGGTGATTCATTTCACGTTGAATATTCATGGTAATTAATAATAGCAGCTTATTGAAATGCGGGGAATAAAGAAGCCCCTCATGTCTTGTCTGTTAGTCCCTCGAGAGAATCAAGCTCCTAACACTCAGGATACATTTACTCTGAAGCAGCTCCGTCTTCCTTTAAACCATGCCTAATGCACACGTCTTTTAAACTCCACGCGCTGGCTTTCTGTGATGAATTGTAAGTCTCTTGACTTTGAAGTTCTCCTTAAATATAAAGTTGAAACATACTTTTGGTTTGCAAGGCATCCAAACCACTCACAGGGTAAACAAGTGAACCAACTCATGCTGGAAATGTATCTGCCTTTTGCTGGTAGCTGATGTTAACTTGTTCACATATATCTGCTCCACATTATACCCGAGGATGAATTCTCTTCTCTTGTTCTTTTTACGGCATCGAAAGTGCACACGTTCATGCACACGCTGTCATTCACCAGGTGCAGCTGCAACACATTTTTCACTTTTCTCAATCTCACGGTAACAAACCCGCAGTAACAATCCTGCTTGCTTCTTGATTGAAAAAAAAAATATCTCCGAAAAACTCGGAGAAGATTAAGAGGAGCACATTTGTGCGGTAGGATGTGATAATTGTCTCTCATCCTTTTTGCCTTACGCGAGACGGGTGGTTCCACCAGGAGAGCGGTGGAAAGAGAGGATACGGGTGTGTCACCGCCACAGTGTTTCACAGTAATTACCAGGACGGTGGAGGCACGTCAAAGACAATATTTCCTCCTGCGTTCAAAATATTATATAAGTAAAAGCACAAAAAGTATTAGCTTCAAAATAGATTCCAAAGTAAAACTCACAGTGCAGAATGACCCATTTCAAATAATATATGGAAGGGTTATAATTATTGACGTGTTCATGTTTTCATCACTTCAATGTTCCTGCTGCTAAAGTTGGAGCTAATCTTAACTTTGTTTTGTTTATAATTAGGCTGTATAATAATTAATAATACATCATAGTGCATTAGTAGATTTGTACTTAGTTACAGTTCTTATCTAAGAACAAGAGTACGGATTTTGCTCTCAAAGTGGACATGATTAAGCGTCTTTTTTTTCCCAATGTGCGACATGGAGCTACAGCGCAAGTTCAGACAGGATGACCAAACCCGGGGTCCCCACATTTTTCCTGTGAGGGCCACATAACTTTTCCCTTCTCTGATGGGGGCCGGAGTCAGTTTGTAACATCATTTTTTTCTCTTACCTAACCTTTTCGCCATTATTCCGTTCTATTTGACAGGGGCTAGTCTAGGATTTGCGTGGCCAGACTGAAAAAAAAATCATAATGCGTCTCTGATATTGTTCAGGGGGCCGGACCACATGTGGAGGCCTTAGTTTGGGGACCAATGACCAAACCCCTCATGCCAGCCATGTATCCCTCATATATCTGCTCATCATTTCTCACACGCTCACTCATTGTTTGCCCGCTGTCGTCGCTCATGACTCCAGCTGCGCAGATCAGCCGGTCCACTCTCTCCAATAAGCACGGGGAAACAAGGACATGACGGGCCAATCATCTCGCTGCTGTCTCATTCAAATATGACCGTCTCTCGACCTTCAGTTCATTCAGGTTGCTGTTACACACTCCTCCACCTCCCCATCTCCATCCAGTCGTCACGTATCCATCAGCTTCAACTCATCATTCCATCAGCTCATCAGCCTCCACGGGTGGGTCTATGTGGTCCAAGCGCCAAAGACTCTGAGACGTCGCCATCGCATATCATCTGTTAACAATAAACATCCTTTTTCATCTAACTGGTCTCTCCCTGATTTAACTAATATGTCATGGGTGTATGCCCATCGTGTGGGTAACTATGCAGCCCTTCCCCTCCTCCCGCCTCTTACCCTGATCTCTGCCATCTATCTGCCGTAACTATTTCCCTTCAAGTCGACGCCTCGCCCTGCTGTAATTCTGTCTCTCAATCACGCTTCCCATCTCTCCTTCACACGCCCTGACAGTGTCATCGTTAATGACAGTCTCTTATCTCATTGTGTCGGCCCATTTTGACAGCCCATAGACATAAAGAGCAGGCGGGCGGGGGGGATGTAAACGACAGTGCAAATGCATGTTTTTAATATCCGAGCTCTGTACTTTGTCTTTCTCGTAGCTCTCGGTTGCCTGCAGCTGGTCGAGTCTTTGATTGACTAGACTCTATCTGGCCGAGGAAGGGGATCATTATTTTACCATTTGCATGAGAATGACACAGCCTCCAGCATTCCTTTCACACGATGCCGCCTAAAATGAGATTGATTTTCGGTTTCTATTATATTGATTGTCTCTTATAATAACAAACCAGCCAAAGAAAAAGCATCAATCATCGTACACTGGTCTGGTGGGTCTTTTTATTTCACAACAAATAAAAGGAAAACTAAAAAGGTCTCTTTTAACTATACTCTTCAATAAAGATGTGTTCCCAAGCAACCAAAAGTAGTCCAGATGTAGAGACTGAATATGGTGTGTAATGCTGTCAATCTGCATCATTTTTAGCAAGGTATCAGAGGAAATTAAAACTGTTTTATAAAACAACTTAAAGGCAAACAAGCAGAGACACTAAATTCCAAATCAAGATATAAAATGACATCAAGTGTGACAGAAGAGTTCACTATGGTCGTCTGGTGACTGGCTGTGAAAATCTTATAATATACTATATGTCTATTCAAGGATTCAAAGATTAATTCATAGTTGCATTTTACAGGGTTGCACAACTAAATTCAGCAACCAGACCAAACAAAGCAAAAGCAGTCGTACATTTGTGTTGCATTTGGAGGAATGTAAACATCAGCAATCAAAAAATCCCCTGAGCAATATAGCTGATTTTTTAACATTGGATTTCAACGCCAGGGCGACATAGTTCATCATCTTTGACTATGTTCGAGCGCGAGGCATCATTGATGTGAACAGAGTCCGCCTCCTCTCGTCACACTGGAGTCACGCGATCCGCCAGTCAAGTGCAGTTTGATCTGAGATGCAACGAGAGGATCTCTAAGTGACGTGTGCAAAACAGTCACCGACCTCTCTGGGTGAGCCTGGCTTTACCTTCCGTCAGCCAGGAGCAGGCTGAGGTCCTCACTGGGTTATCTTAGCCTCCATCTCGGCTCACTACTCCGCTCTCAGTGGCGTTTGGTCCTTTTAGGTCTGGCTCGGCGGTCGGCCGTGGGCGGTGATCATCTCAAGGTCCGCTCGCTAGGAATGAATTAAAATCCCCACTCCCTCCTCTGATGTTGATAAGTGGGTCATATGCCACAAATGCTCCAGTAAAAAAGATGAAAAGGAGACCAAATAAGACAAAAATGTAGCAACAAGATCATTGGAGCTATTGGCCGCAGCATGCACATGCACTCCCGTTGCCAGAGCAAAACAACAACAAATTACACATTTTCAACGAAGCTGAACAAAACCAGCAGCCCTAATAGTCGGATGTGCACGTTCTCAAACATTTACAGCAGGTCTGAAAATGACTTCTCAGCTGGCCTGCAGCTCTGTATTCGTAGTGGTATCAAATATTAATATTAAAGCACACAGAGCCGGCTCCGCGTTAGTATACAGAAGTGATTAAGGGCATTAATGACTCAGAACGACTGTGGGTCAGCAGAGGAGCAAAGAAGAGAAATGTATAGTTTGTTGAAAAACTGAAAAAATCTAGGAGAGTGAAAAAAAAGAGAATGAATCAAGGTTTTAAGTTGGATGAAGAGAGAGAAGCGGTGATAGACAACACTATGTGCTGTATTGTGATTATGGTAGTTACAAATATATATTTATATATATATTTGCATTCATATTCTACAGCCATGGTGGCTATGAATAGTCATATATTCAAAGCTCTTGCCCTATTGTCATTCAATGAATAGGCAAATATTCTGGTAAAATTACAAAACATGTTTATGGTTCCAGTTTCCAACGTGAAGGTGTGTCGTCACTGTGGCAGCGCGCCAAAGTCGATGTGGTTCGGCCATAGTTTCATAATGAACTGAAAAGATCACTACACTTCTCAGAGGGTGGGCTGGCGGACCCTTTAAGGATGTGCATTTCTATTTTCTGACAACGGAATTAATGCATTAATCGAGTAAATAATTGACAGGGTAATTGAAATAAAAAAATTAAATAAAACATAGTTGACAAAGAACTAGAAAAAGAGCTGTGATAGCCCCCCTTAGCTAATCAGACAAGCAGGAAACCGGTCACATCAGCCTAGACGGCCTGACGGACTGATCATTTTTGGGACGAGCGATGCAAAAACATCACAGGCAGAGAATAATGAGTGCGGCAATAATGCAGCAACAACTGGGGATTCGCTGTTATTTTTTGTATTTATACTTCTCGTGTAAAGACAAAAATACAAATAATCTAACAGCAGAGCATGATTCTTTCTTACAAAACCTCAAAAGTAGAGACAAAAAAACAAATCCAAAACATGACATGGCATTCAGCAGAGAAGGTAACTAATAAAGTGGGGATAATACAGATAAGATTAATTATTTAAATAGTTATTAACTTAAAAAAATAGGATATTAAAGGAACATTTTGGCCAAGAGTCGATACGGATGATACGTCTTGAGTCACAAATTCATTAGTATATTGGTAAATTTCTGATATTATTAAACAGAATAACGAATAAATGTCACCTCGTTAAATCAGTGGGACTTTGTATAGATGTTTCTTGTTGGAACGGCAGTATTTTTAGTTTTAACCAATCAGTGGATGTTTTTTTACTGAAATCACAATCGAATCTACGAGGAGAAAAGACTCTTATTGGAAAGGCATACAACCCTTTTCTGCTGAACTATCGTGACTGGCATGGCAACACTGATCAATAACTGCCTCAGAATAGTGGAGAACATTCCTCAGCAGAACAGAGACAGCTTCTTCAAAGCTGAAACCAACCTGCAGCTTTCAGAGAAGTTCACTCATCTTGTCGTCAGCCTTGAGTCCGATGAGACTGAAGGTCAAACCTCCGAGCAGCAGGAATATCTATGCCATAGGTCTGAATGTATATCTCTGCTCCTCCTCACCTTCAGAAGACTTTCACAAGTATTACGCGACGACTCTACACCTGCACAGATGAGACCAAAAAGAAACGGTGAAATATTGATCTGTATTTTTCGGTTTGAATATATTGAAATGAGGTAATGCGTATATACAATTAGTGTGCCCTTCCTATGCAAATGAGCCTCCTTGCTGTCCGATTCACAAAGATCAGCGGCAACAGCCACGCTTAGTTCCAGTGAAACCATCAGCCTCCTCATGGTGGTAACGGCAGACTCCAGTGATTACAGACAGGAGAAGGCTTCGTGCTGCTCCTTCAAACTCATTTATTTCGGGGATGCAGCGACCCAACAACATTACCTCTGTGTCATGAAAGATAAATGGAGCACAGATCTCCCCTACGTATCGTTTATTTTTTAACATACATGAGGGGGAGAAAAACGAGAACAAAAAGAATAATGACAAATAAGGTTATTATGTAAACGGATACCAAATACTGCAAAGACACAAAGTGCACTCAGCCTGGAAACATAATGGTGATGTGTGACGCGATAACATCTTTTGTCGATCGAACCTTGAGACGGGACAGATAGCCGTTTCACGTGAGGCGTGATTCAGGAGGCTCTTTGTGAATTTGCCCCTCACTGTTTGAATTACTGCAGGTTGAGTCAGTTCATCTTGTACCTTAATTACCATTTCCTCTCGTTCTGGAATCATCAGTACCCCGATGGCTTTCCCTTGTGAAGTTTAATGAGGTTTAGCCGTGCACCGAGAGTCCTGTTTAACAAGACATCTGAGACCTTGTGTAACTGTAGCCTTGGGCTTTACTTGATGTGCGGACTGAGCTTTTTTTTTATTTTAAAGGATTAATACGGATACCACAGTCCATCTAGCTGCAGAGCCGGGAGCTGCACAGAAAACGCATTCAACTTGGATTCTTTTGTAAGTGACGGCCATATTAATCCCCCAAACCTCTCGATCGGTCCGAATTATAATCTGTCATATTCTCAAAACCTCAGTCTCAACAGGAAGGAGTTATGTTTGAATTAAGATTGTTCTGAATAGAATCTCCCTTTTCACGGTAAGACATCGTTAACGGTTTCTCGTCGAAGATAATTTTGTTGTTATTGTTACAAAAACTGCATTAGTGTTCAGTGAAGATCCGTTTGTATGGCCTTTCATTGTAACTGGTGCAGACATCATTTACAGTAATTGGTGCTTAGAAAACATACTCATTTCCATTAGAGCCCAAATAGTCCTTAATGATCACTGCAATTTAGCAAGTAAATTATTCGTATGCAGCTAATAAGGATGGGCATTTCAAGCAAAAATACTATCTGACATACTATCCTTTTTTCGAACACACACACACACACACACACACACATGTGTAAATATCGTCTAAATCAGCGATCACTGAAAAGAGCCAAACTGCACCAGCAACACACACTTTACATGTTTTTAGCAGCGGCAGCATCTGCTAAAAACAAGAGTTATATTCCCAGTAAATAAAAAGCAGGATATAACCAACAATAACAGCAGTCTCTTAAACAATGTGTGGTGTGCATGTATATTTAATGTTGAATCTCCACTAAATACAAGAATAAAAAGGCAGCACTCTTTCTGTTCTTCTCCCCACCACATTCGTCTTTTACAGTCTGCTCTCGGATGGTTCGACGCCGAATCTGTGCAAATGAGTTTCTCATTAAATTTGATCAGCGTTACTGACCCTGAGCGTATGACCTGGAGGAGGAGGAGGAGGAGGAGGACCACACCCGTCACACTAGCAACGGAGAGCGCACACCTGACACTGGGTGTGGATGCTGTGTTGCCGGCTGTGTGATCCTGTTCACTTCTTTTGT
Source organism: Pseudoliparis swirei (assembly GCF_029220125.1). Classification (NCBI taxonomy): domain Eukaryota; kingdom Metazoa; phylum Chordata; class Actinopteri; order Perciformes; family Liparidae; genus Pseudoliparis; species Pseudoliparis swirei. Next base: position 14,714,808 of record NC_079410.1, on the reverse strand, counting down.
GCTTGTGTTTAGGTCATTTTTCTCTTTGAGTTATTTAGCTCACACACCGTGAACTTATTCACGGTGTGTTAAACGGTAAAAAAGTAATGGCACAGTGCTGCTGAAGCAGAGCCCATTAATTCCCCTGCGAGCCGGCTGCAGTTTATAGCTGGTACTGAGCCTCAAAACGTGCTACAAACCCAAATGTGTTTGCATTGAGAATGTTTGTACTGAAAGCTTACATTCAATATCTATCAATTTATTTCTCTCTTTTTTTACAGCACTTTTATTGAACATTAAAAACCTTGACTTTCAAATAATGAAAGGTTTCTAAGAGAAATATGTTATTAATTTGATAAAAGTGAAAAGCTTTTTCCTGCCAAAGCCCTTAGAATACCATCGTTAAATCAGTTCCTCTACTAATATATTATAAAATAACACTTAACAATGTATTAATTAAGTAATTTATGAAGCATGTACAGCTACCACCTTCATAAGTGTGGGGATTGCTGCTGTTCTACTCTGTGTTATGTCATCACATTATCATAAACTGAACACTTTGGTGTTCTGGATTTTTAGAAGTTAATATGGCCAAAAATAGCTATTTAATAAATAATAATGAAAAAAATTATAAGCTGTGATGTAGTGAGCATGCTAATAAGGTATGAAGATGAAACACAATCCAGGAAGCTGATTTTAGGGCTCATCAGCAGTCAAGATCTATATACTTCACTATTTAGAAATAGTGAAGTATATAGAGTCGAGACAAACATGAGGAACAAAGGCAGTTTCATAGCCCTCCCCACCCTCTCCCCACGGTGGAGGAATACTAAATCATTATTATTAGTAGATCATTATCTACTTGTTCTTTAAAAGTTGTCGAATGTGAATGTATTATGTATTGAAATACTTTAATCAGTATTTGAAATATATTGCAAGTTGTTATTGTAGAATGTCAAGCTGCCTTGGTTTGGGGGAAACAGCAGATTTTAAGAAATTACCTTGGGCTCTAAATGGGTATTTTTCACTTGACATTACAAAGACTAAACGATTTAAAACTGGAACGATTAATCGATTCATTCCTTCATCGATCAGCAGAAAAGGAATCAGCAACTACTGTCATCAACTAATTGTTTCAATCTGGTTTCAAGGGAGAAAAAAACAACTATTCTCAGAGTTCTGCTCCTAAGACAGCGATACCAACACCTTTGGGTTTTGGACCGGTGGTCAGACAAAACCAAACATTTGAAGACGTCACCGTGGACTATGGTAGAGTCATTTTCCATGTTTTGTAAGTTAAGCAGCCTTCCTTATGTAACACATCTCACTTAAAATTACTCAGTGCTTATATTAACAACTGAACTCTCTCTCTCTCTCTGTCTCTCTCTCTCTCCAGACAAACTTCCAATGAGATTCAAGATTCAAGATTCAATTTGTTATTTCACACACACAGGGTGCAGTGTGCAGTGAAATGAAAGTCAAATGATGTGTGCAATGCAACACAGCAACACAAGCACACATAAAAAAAACACAACACAATATTTACAGTAAGTGTGTGTGTGTGTGTGTGTGTGTGTGTGTGTGTGCCTAAGAGGGGCAATGACTCTCCATCTCCTCCTCTCATCCTGCCCTGTCATGTTAGCCGGGCCCGCTGTAGCTCACCCTGCTCCACCCCTCCACCCCCTCCCTCCTCCAGCGGTACAGGAAGTGGTGTTGTAAGCATGGCAGGATGAAGACAGCGGCTAATGGCACAAGTCACCCTTCAGTGCGGCACGCGGGCATTTCAGGATGGAGTTTTGGATCCAGATCCATGGACATCGAAGCAACCACTTGTTAAATAATGAATGGGGAGGGAAAGCGAGGTGGCAGCTGCCAAAATCTAGAGCAGAAGAGAACGCCGAGGAGGCAAAGGAGCGACGGCTGGACTGAAACGAACTCGGAGGCCGATAGAGGTAAAAAGTAAGAAAGCACAAGGTGTCAGCTGAGTCGAGCGTCACACAGCTCGCGGAGCTACCAACCACTTCAATGCTTCGAACCAGCTTCTGCTCAGCGACACACCATTGAGAACTTCAACTAGTTATCGGAGCCTATATCAGGAACGTGAAAATACATTACCCCACGGATTTGAGTCGTTTTCCTGGGCCAGAGCGGGCGACGTGGAGTCTTGGACCCTGCTGCTGGGGGGGCTGCTGGCGATACGCGAAGATCGTACACGCCGAAGGCATGACGCCGTGAGCGGGCCGCCGCCTTCGCACTCACTAAAATTACCGTGGAATCGTGTGTGTTATGCCAAGACGTGTGTCAGATTGTATTGCCTCTGGCCCTCTCCCACCCCTGCAGACATACTAATTGACCGGCCGTATCGTTGCTTATGCCAACTTTATGCTGTCGAGGTGGTGCCCACAGCCCTCTGTACACGTAGACAACACAGGATAATGTAGACGAAACCTGATCTTTGATGAGGTCTTTCGGGCATTCATCCCATCGTGGACTTGAATCAACTTCATTTCATGAATATGAGACAGTTGATCACCGCGGAAAACCTCTATGACAATGAGGGGTTCATCATCCCAACCCAGAGCAGAGTTGTGTTTAATTCTTCTGCCTTCCATTCGCTGTTACCACCCTTGACTTCTTAGAGCAGAGACTGTGTCTGTCCAGAGCACACTTCAATTTTCCTTCCCTGCTCTAAGAAGAGGAGTCGCATAATAACAACCTTATACAAGTAGAGTGTCTGTCCCGGCCAGTGCACAAAATAGGTCTATTAAATGTGGCAGAGTAAATATTCGACAACTCTGTCATCTAAAAGACATTATACTTTGAATGATTTCAAATCAGATATTACAAATGTGAATAATATTGCCTAACTGAAACCTGGCTGAGCCATGAAGAATATGTTCGTTGCCATGATATAATCACCTCCAAGTCATATTTCCTGGACCAAACCTGAGGTACCAAGAAGGAGGTGGACTAGCAGCCACTGGACCGTCGATGTAATGCTAATTGAATCAAAAAATTAATTAAGGACCAACTATTTGAAAGCTCTGTCTTAGAATTTCGCGTCCAATTAATCCTCAGCTACAGCCAAACACAACAGCCAATTCTCCTTGTTCACCAGGTCCACCATCAGAGTCATCCTAATTTCAGAATGAATTCAAAGTCGATTTCTTAAAACCGATAATTTAAATTCGATAAAGTTATTATCAATATCCATGTGGATGCTGGATTGGATGTGGAAAATGATTAAATTCATCTTGTTGGACCTGATTGGCTTCTGGATGAGAGCAGAAACCCACCTTGCCAGCTTTGGCCACACGCTTGATCTTGTTCTTACTCTTGTTCAGAGCTTGAGCATTTGAACGGAGCATTTTGAATCGTCTTCAGACCAATCCCTCATAACTTGACATTTATACTACCGAGGTAACTTTAGAATCCTCTTTACACTCAGATGTCTACAACGCTTGCACACTAGCTAAATTTAAAGAAGCAGTTCTGCTGTATTTGATCTGACAATAGCCTCAATATAACAGAGACTCTGGTTCAATCTCTAGTCCGTCCCAGATTGATCCGTCTGTTGATAGTGCCATAGGATCTGAGAAATGACACTGGACCTCGATAGCCCTCCAGTTGAAGAAGACAGTGAGGAAGAGGAGAAGAATTGACACTGGAGGAGATGCACTCGCAAACTCTGGGTGAGACAATGCAAGCTTCAAACGCAGGGCTGGCCCAACTATCTCTCTCAAGAATCTCAAAATCACGGAAGAGATAGTCTTAAAACATATACATAGCTGCCCTCTGTAATTGATAGTCAGCCTATTACTCATGCCATATAGCCTCTAATCAATAAGGTGACCTATTACTCATCAATAATAGAAAAATTAGAGAGCAGCAGCTCTGCCAGAGCCGAGCATTCCTATAAACCTTAGTGGTAATGACTTTTATGAACTTTAATGAAACTTAGTAACTATTAGGACATGATCTTTTTTAATCTTGCCCATAACCATTAATAATCTGTCCTCAATAAATTCTTGCCTGGCCGCTGTGGTGCCTGTCCCTATTTGAGGATTTTCCTCATCAACCGTATACTTTGGATTTTATTTTTGGAGGATTTTCTCACGCCACGTATTCAATTATTTTCCATCCTTTTCGAGGCTGCTTAAAGACGTACCTGTCTCTTGGACGGCTCCTATTAGATATTAACAATGTCTCTGCTAACAGGCCACGTACTGTCTCTATACTAAAGGTGGCTGTTATTAACACTCTCACAGTACCACACTCCTTCAAGTCTCCTATTGGCTAACCTCTCTGAAGAAGCCCTCCTCCCTTCCTTCCAAGATCCTCTAACAAGTCCGATCTCTCTCAGATCCTTGAGAGAGTACATCATACAGTTTTATTTGAGAAATTTCAATCAGGATTTAGACAACATAACAGCATCGAGATTTCACTGGTGAAAAATTACACACCGAGGCGGCGATGGCAGTGATAAAAAACTCCTCTTAATCCTGGTCTTGTTAGACCTTAGTGCTGCCTGGGGACACCATTGACCATGACATCTCAGTTACAGCAGAGACATTCGCAGTCGATTGGGATTCTCCAGGGCACGGCACTAATTGGGTTTTCACTTGGCATTCAGATTTGGTTCAGTTTGTATTTGTCAGTCTCTGTTTTGTTGTCGACCAACGTTAATCACGTATATAGCGAAGGTTCTGTGCTTGACCAATTTTATTTACCTTTTATACATGCTTCCTTTGGCATACCGAACTAGCTTTGCTGATAAATCCTTTCACTGTTAATATTATGACACTAACTATTATTATTCTATAAACCAGATATATTGTCAACTAAACCAGATCAAGCATGTCTTAAAAACATAAAGCACATGGATCTGTCCGAAAAAAAAGCATGTAAACCTGTGAAAAACTGATGTTAAACTCAGACAAAACGAGCAATTTTTTTATCGAATTATCTGGTGAAGAGATCAATTATCTGGTGATGTGGATTCTGTCCACGGCATTGCCCTGGCATCCAACACCACTGTAAAGAATCTTGGCATCCTTTAAATCCCACGTAAAAGCAAATCTCAACTTTAAAATTCAATCATCTAATACGTGAATATCACTGCATATTTTCATCTCAGGCACATCTTGTCTCAAAAAATTGCAGATCGCTGTTTCCATAGCGTTCGTTACTCCAACTGCAACTCCTTATTACTGGATTGCTGCAATAAATCTCTAATAAATCTCTCAGTTGATTCCAGGGGTCTGCAGCTCGTGTTCTCAGCTGCACCAAAAACTAAGAAAGAAATCACATCACTAATCAGCTGCCTGCTGCTAGCTGCCACCCAAATCAAGAATCACTTTTTTAAAATTCTCTTCTTAACCTACAACCTAGTGATTGCTGTTGGTGATCCATCATCATTTTGTCACTATATCCATCTACTCAGAGAGCTACGCTCGCAAATGCGGACTACTTGTAGGACCAGAGTCTTCTAAGCAGAATGGGAGCCAGAATGGGGCAGAGCTCCAAGTTATCAGCTGGAACTTCCTTCTTCCAGCTTCAATTTCCTGATCAGGGACAGTCACCTTGCTTTAAGAGTAGACTTAAGACTTAAGACCTTCTTTGTTATAGTTAGGGCTGAATCAGGGCTGGTCAGGCCCTTGATCCTTGACATGCTGCTTGCTATAGGCTTATAGCTGCCGAGTTTAATTTAGGATGCACTCCATTCTCTTTCTCTCCTTCTCTCTGAATTTTCATCTCTCAATCACACGTTAACTACTCTGCTTTTTTCTCCCCGGAAGTTGACTTTGATTTTCGTCTCGGGTCATCGGACCCAGGAGACGGCAAATCTATCTGCCTGATGGATCGTCTGGTGGATGGGGAATTCTGCTCATGACTACGCCACTGTCCTGTTGAGACTGGGCCACACTCCTCCTCCTCCACGCCCCCTGCCTGATGGATCAACGTGGAGGTTCCATCGTGGAATAATATGCCTATGAAACTATCCATCATACTCTGTGTCATCATTTGATGTATTTTAAATCTGTCCTTCTGTACTGTACACATCTATTGCATCTGTCCATCCCCTGGAGGATCCTCCTCTGCTCTCTCCTCTCTGTTTCTTCTTTTTTTCCCCCCTGAAGGGTTGTTTTGTTTTCCGATTCCTGGTCCATGTGGAGGTTTTGGGCAGGATGTCTATGTACAGATTGTCTCCTCGAGACAAATTTGTAATTTGTGAAATTGGGCTATACAAATAAACTGAATTGAATTGAATTGAATTGAATTGAATTGAGGTGGAACACATTTGTTTGCAGCGTTATTCTGGCAGGTGTCTTTTTGTTAATGATTTACTGAAGGATGTTTTATATCAAAGGGAAGTTTCACCCTTGGAAAAAGACCTTGTCGTTATAACGCAGAGTTAAAAGGAAGGCTTGATCAAATATTTATCCAAATGAGCCCTCGAAAGATGAGTGTGGTGAATCCACGAAATACCAGTGGCGGGCCGTGGGCCTGGGGCCTGGGCCTTCAGTGAGGTCCTACACAGTCCCACCCGAATTAATCCACCTCTTATTACTATCATTATGATGCCATGGCTCTTGACCAGGGCTCAATACGTCGATCACGGCGTAGTATTGGTAGATCGCATGACATTAAAAAAAATTGGCCCGCCCCCGTCATTTTCTCTATAGCACGTCTTTGTTCATTTATTAAACTAAACAGCCGTCTGATGTTGATCGTATCTACACAACAGCATGTCATTTCTCTCGGCTCTCTGTCTCGCGCTGCAGAATGCGCGCATCGGGACGGAGAAAAAGAAGAAGAAAAAGTCACTTGCACTAGTTTGTTCACTAAACAGGGCATTGTCGCACCCAAAGCAGATTTCAAGTATATGCTCGACCAAATCGACATCTTCTCCTCCTTTCGCCATTGTGGGTTGAAAAAACAGCTTTGTAGTCCGCGAATTAATTCCTTTATCAAATTCAGTTTCCTAGTTCTAAGGTTCTGCATATACCTGCCCATAGGACCCGCCTCTCAATATTGATAATCCAATCAAAAGACGTGCAGCACTCCGCCTGCTAGCTGCTCCTGTGCCGGTTCCGGGGCCTTCTCGAAGGCCTAGAGGAGCCAACTCTAAAGCTGATTGGTTGACACAACATTGTCATTCCCATTCACTTGAAGCTACCAGCGCCCGCAATGTTGATTCTGAAGGCCTACGGGCAGATTTGAGCCCCCTGGCAACACACGATGGCTGAATATGATTGGATGAAAGATCTAACATAAAGACCAGCCCTCCAAATCTCAACCTGGCGCTGGCAGCAGCGCAACCAAGAGGAACGCTATGAAATTAAGAGAATAACTCTTACTCTGGGAAATAATTGAATACATATTTGTGGGGAAATATATTTAGAAAAAAATATATATTCTGATGATGTTTAGGCCAGCAGAGAAGGACTTGCTGGCCCTGACGGCCCGCCACTGCGAAATACACATGCTGGCCTATTATACGGAAAGTTAGAAGTTCAGATTCATGCTACGTAGCATATCGAACACCATCTGAAAGCAGTTGGTTTTTGAAGGCTTTTGTGTTTTTTTGCCACGAAGGAGAGAATTTCAGCAGCTTAACATTCAGTGCCATCGCTGCCAAAACTATTTCTCCCTCTTAAGTGAGGACATGGGGATGTGCTGCTGTGTGTTCAAAGACCTTGTGTTTTAACACACACATGCTGTTGTTCATCTCCATGGTAACACGGTTTGTGTAACTGGTCTATCTATTTTTACGGACGATTCACCTGGAGGTAAAATAATGCAAAGTTCATCCATTCAGCCGTTTGTGATTACACAAACCGGAATACAGCACGTTGTCCTTCATGCAAGCTTTGCTTTATTTCCTCCACAGTGCAGCTGCCACAGCGGAGAGTGAGACATTACTGGCTCTCTGGAGAACAAAATGCTTGTTTTCTTCTTCTTCTAAACAGTAGTCAACATCTACTTTTAGGAGCAGAGTCAAAACCGTTTTTTCTTTCAGCACAAATTATTGATGTAAGGAATGCAACACAGCCAGGAGACGGGGTGTGTTTCAAAGGCATGAGCTTCACAGGCTGCTTCCCTTTACACACCCACATGCTTTCCATTGATTAAAATACTATCACTCATCCTTTCCCTCCACTCTGAGGCTTGTCTGTCAGAAAGAAAGCTAATGTTTGACGACCTTGACTCCCTACAGCTTTTATTATCTAATATAAAGCTATTATCATGAGTTAATCATCATTAATATTCAGCTACCTTTGGTTGGTGAAGCTGACTCATGTTATTCGGAGCCTTTGAGCAAACACACTCGTCGGGCTGCGGGTAAGGTCTGCCACAGTGTTACATCAAAGCTCCCGCCTCTTGAGCTTTTGGATTTCGTTGAAATGTACTCCTCTAAACTTTGTGGATGTTCGTTTACATTCAAATCAGTAAATAATAGTATTTAATGTTGTATGTGTCCTTTCAAAAGGCAAAAACACTTTAATTACCCAACACTGATTCCATTCCATTGTCCGAACCGCTCATCCTATTTAGGGTCGCGATGGGCGGGTACACCCTGGACAGGTCACCAGTCCATCGCAGGGCACTCACGCTCAGATTCACACCGACGGGCAATTTAGAGTCCAACAACCCGAGCTGCACGTCTTTGGACTGAGGGAGAATGCCGGAGAACCCGGAGGGAACCCACGCTGACAGAGGTAGAACATGCAAACTCCACAGAGAAGGACCGCCGTGACCGGGATCCGAACCCCTCTTGCTGTGAGGCGACAGTGCAGCCCCGAACACTGACGTGTTAGAATTGTATAACTTTAATTTGTGACAGCAAATGTGCAATGAAACCAAATGCAAAAACATCACACAAAGAGAAGCATTAGCAATCATTTGGATTTGCGAGTATGAACACCATATGAATGTGTCATATTTATACTGACATTTTTTTGTATCGTAATATATGAATCCACATTCCTCAGACAATCGCATATGATGAAATCAGCTGACAGAATTGTAATAGCCGAACATTGAAAGCCATTCCTGCCTTCAGCCTGTTCTTTTACCCCGACGATAAAAAGAAAGTTCCCGGTCAAACAGAAATAACCGAGGCGGAAAATCAATCCAACTTTGGCCTCGTGGGGCCAATGTCTGTGATTTCAAATCAAGCTGTCCTGCACACGAGCATCACTTTGACAAAAAGAGCGCACATTGCCCTGACACCGATGTGAGATCCTTTCCAGCCGTCGTACCTGGAGACAGGGAGGGCGGCGGTGCTGGCAGGTGGAACTGTTGAAGACGTATCGTGACATTTAAAGTTTTAGTCTGGTATTTCACAGCAGACTGAAAGGTCCCATTGCGAGGTGAAAACCAAATTATATATTGGTGTATATTGAAAATTACATGCCTCTTCAGATATTCGCAGCGTTTTTCCAAAGAAGGAAGTATTGTAGAAAAGCAACCGCTAAACCATCCAACATTACTGGGAATTAAGGTTTGATTAATTGACTCAAATAAAATAAAATGCTTAATGAGCTTATCTGATTTCACAAGTCCTAACTTACACGCCCATGTGGGCCAAATGTGCTGAGAGAGAATTTCAAAAAAGACACTCCGACTCAAGATGTCCCGGTATCCATTAGAGCGGAGGTCACTTCCCACCAGACTCCCAGAGCTCCATAAATGTCTTCACTTCAGCAAACGGACCGGTGAGGCCCCGAGCACACGTCTCTCAGGAGACTCTTGAGATCAAAAGAGCTCCTGGGCAGCTTTCAGGGATTCAAGAGAGACAGGTGGACACAAACGTCTAAAAAAAAGATTCTGTCAGTCGTGGGAATTTTGTTTTCTTCCGCCCAAGAGCAGCCCTGTAGGTTGGAGCAATTACACGTTGTGTAAATTCTCCTGTTCAGGCAGCTTATCGAGAGGCTTGACGGAGCCAAAAAGCTCCGTACAAATGTAACGGCGACACCACATGTTCACTATTTTCCGACTGCAACCAAAAACACTGTGAATTTCTCACAAAAACATAAATTTGCTGTGATTTGCACCAAAAATCAATCTGCAATAAGTGTTTTGTGGAAGCCATTTAGAAATGTATCAATACTTCGATTTGTAAAGCAGACGGCCAGAGAGCGAGTCACTGCATTTCTTTTTATGCCCCAGGATACTGTCTGATGAGGAAAATGAATAAAAGAGGAATTCCTAAGCAGATCAATAAAGCATAAACTCATCATTACTATGCAAGACACAGTGGGTCTAGAATTTAACTACTGGAACCAAAAACAACACACACACACACACACACACATGTGACAGTACATTACAACCAGACTGACACACACATGAAACAATGTCCACCAGCACATGAAGGAGCAGGCAGACACACACACACACTCCCATCTCCTCCTCCTCCTGTGGCCATGATGAAGTAGGTCTCCAGACGGGCTGCTGAGGTAATGGGCCATACTCCCACCTCCTCTTCTCCCTTTGCAGGTGTGAATGCAACATCAAACCATGAGTTCATGTCCCGGCGTCTCCTCTCCTTCGCCACTGACACAACTCTCTGTCTGCCAGAAACCTCTCATCTTCTGTCCTGCTTTAGAGACCACTGGGTGATTTACGAGGACAGAAAATAAATAATAATGATATAACAGTATATATTCGGGATGTCTAAATCTGAACTACAGGATCAGAACTTTTTTATTGATTCATAGTGATTACATGAACTCCATTTATTTATTTACAAACCACAGTTCAACCCCACTGGACTCCGTTAACCCCTCAGTGAAATGAGCACGCAAAACAATTTAACGCATTCCAGCTAGAAGGTTGTTTTATGTCCACTTCTGCTGCACGTTGACCGTGAGCCACACCTCTACAGTGTGGCTCTTGGATGCTACTGCATTTGAACTCGACGTGTTGTTCACGCTGAGCGTACAGAAAGCCCGTTGACATGGCGTGCATATTTCTCCCGCTGCAACCGATCCACACACACACACTCGGAGGACGGCGCTACCTCACACACTCGGCCATGCTAAAGCCACTTAGCTGTGAAACACACACTGCCGTTCAAAAGCAGTGTTGGGCAAGTTACTGAAAATTAGTAATTAGTTATAGTTACTAGTTACTTCTTTTAAAAGTAATTGAATTACTTTACTAGTTACTGTATATCAAAAGTAATTAGTTACTCGGGAAAGTAACTTTTAAGTTACTTTTATGTCTGCTTTTTTAATGTCATGAACAGAACTGAACAGTCAAACACAATAAACATATGTTGTAGACCTATTTATTGCAATCAACAGGGCAACAGGCCTTCAAATCAAGCAGGAGTACAAAAGTCCCTTTTTTAGTTAACTTAATACAAAATAACTGTCTCAGTGATTTAACAGTGTTTTTAACCACATTAGGCCCAATGAAATAAAAGTGATTGGCCTACAGTATTAACACTAATTAAAAGAGAAAACAAAGGTGCCTTGAGGTGCTGCATATAATTGAGGGGGGGGGGGGTGCTAGTGAGGCGTGTACGTGCTGATCTGGAGTCAGTTTGGTAGGATTTGGGTATAAATAAATTATTTCATTTAAAATAGGGATTTTTATTTAAAGATATTCATGTAATTTGCATGCAAAATAGGTCTACCCGAACCAGCGGACACAAAATTCAACCAGCGGCAAAAACCGCGGACCTGGCAACACTGGAAGTGGCTGTCAATCACAGTGTGGCACGGTGCATGCTGGTCGAGGGGGCGTGCCTGTGATTGGCGGAGGAGAGGGGAGGCGTGCCTGTGATTGGCGGAGTAGAGGGGAGGCGGGGTTAACCTGTCGGAAAACGGAAGTTACGGGTGGTTGACGGGAACCGTTGTTGTTGATGACGTTCGAGCTGCTGAGCTGAGAGGAGCAGCTGTCTGTGTTGGTGAATGCCCAATAAAGGGAGGAATAATAACGTCGTCCCGTCTCCGTGTCATCAGTCCATAACGTCCGAGACGTTACAATATCATTGCGCCACCAAGGTCCTGCGATGTCAGATCAGAAGCAGCTAAAGTAGCCTAGCTTGTCTTCTTGTCTGCAAGTGTTCATTTTTCACAAAAGAGAGTAACGCGAGTAACGAACTCATTTAAATTTCAGTAACTGTAACTGCGTTAGTTGATTTAAAAAATACTTCGTTACACGCTCGTTACCGCTAAAAGTAGTGGAATTACAAAGTAACGCGTTACTCCCAACACTGTTCAAAAGTCTGGCATTGTCTGCCTCACAATCGTGATTTGTTAAAACCAGAAGGCTGAGAGGAATATGCTATATTTCATAAGTTGTAGAAAGTCCTCTTCACGAATTGCTGTTAATTTATGGAGGGTTTGAGAAAGAAACAGAAACGTTAAACAATGGTTCAACTAACCTGACAGCTGAAAGTGACAAAGATTCCTAGGAGCAACGAGTCAATAACAATAAAAGACAGTTGTAGCATCAAAGTGTGTGCAGATGTAAACAGATATGTCAGATGTAAATAATGCCGTTTGGTGTCTAAATTATAGTATTTCTGTCTCAAATTGCACATAAGTTGGTATTCTGGGAGGTCAGATGTTTACCCTTCATTATTTATTCAAAGTACTTGTGTGGCTGCCTGCGTTTAGCCATAAGAAATGCATGATTTTACACTATATATATATATATATATATAAACGGTAAATATTAATTCAATCATTAAATGTTTTGTGTTTCAGATCGTACAAATCAGCAAGATGCCACAAAGCCACCATGCTGCCTGCTGTATTGTTTATCCGTTTACTTCCTCCCTCCACTTCAGGTAAAGCTCAGGTTAGAGCCAAAGAAAAAGCTTTGTCTGTGTCGTTTGAAATTTGTGCTATTTTTTCCCCCGAAGCACTTCACTGAAGCGTATAAAGCCCTGAAAATAAATGATGGAATTATGTTGTTTTCTTCTGTTGGACCGATAAACACACTGCATTACTCTGTTCCAATATCCCAACCAAATTAATCATTTCATTAATCACTAAGCCAGTAATCTCCTGTACAGCCCACATCCAGAAGCAGTTGTTTGAGGGTGAGGAAAACCCTTCAGGGGGGAAATTACTGCTCATTTAAGCCTCACTGCAACACACACACACACACACACTGTAACATCAGGTGACCACAATCCACCGCTGCAGACAGCAGCAGCGTCTCTCCCGTAAGCACCGTCCACACTCACTGGCTGCTCTCCAGCTTCTCTTCCAAGCTGGTTGAATAGCACAGGTTGCTGCTGCCTCTCCGGGCGCCTTAGGGAGGCGTGCTTGTGGGTGGCAACGGTGCTTTCCATGCCCTTTAAGAGGCTCAGGCACGGTGCCTACTGGGAATCTAAAATGCCAGGGTAATGCCACATTAGTGATTAATACAGTGCAACCACTAAAAACTAATGTGATGCATCTGGTTTACAAATGTTGGGAAATTAATCTGAAAGCGATTAAAGTGCAGGAGTAGCGGCCGGAGGAGGAGGAGGAGGAGGGGGAGGAAGGGTAAGGAAGCACACCATGCACCCTCCCCGACGGGTGACCGACAGTCGTCCTGTGCCGCTCTGCTGGGCGAGAGCGAGGAGAAGGAAGCCATGTGATAATCAGACGGCGGAGTGCTCAGGTCACAGGTCGTGTTTCATGGCTCATTACCCTCGCTGTAAACAGCCAGCACCATTACATGTGCGGAGCTGTTTCAACAAGGCTGCGGTCAGAGGAGGAGGAGAGTGGCTAATTAGTCTCTGTGTGATCCAGAGTCTGGCTGCTATCAGGCCTCACATTAAGGCTGAGTGTGCGATATGGAGCCATATATCTGTATACATACTATATATAGCCTACTGTGTGTGTGTGTGTGTGTGTTGAAGCATGCAGTGAGTGCATGTCAGACACAATGAGCTGATACGCTCTGGCAGACACTAATGTGGCTTGTCAGTGTGATCAATCAGCCTTTCATCTTGGTCGTATAGTAGTACACGATAAAAGAAACACAGACCCGGTGAAGTCCACTAAAATCACGCAGACATGATCCACTTTCCTTCTTCAAGCTGGCAGATGGGAAACAAATCAAAATCACAATAGGGTTCATCTCAGGAAAATATTTTTGCATGTGATAAGGCGCCCAGATCCTGACACATCCCCTCTGTCGTGATCCATTAGGTTCACAGATGATGAGAGCGCATAGGGGTGTGAATCATTCAGGATTTCACAATTTGATTTTAATTCTCAGTCACATTTAAAATCAAGATCGATTCATGACTCAGCAGTGCTTATTGCATGATGTGCTCCAGTCCGCTGCAGAGAAAAGTGTTTTTAAGACTATGACGTTTTTATATTTGAAAAGGTTATATCAACGGACTGCCATTGCGCTGACACGGAACGGAAAAAAATGGAACATTTATTCATGTTAAACGTGCAAAAAGAAACACTTTTTAGTGTTTCTCAGATCTCAAATGTGTGATTAAGTTATGTACTGAGCTGGTTCTTCCACAGATGTAAATGTAAATGTAACTACCTCAAACACGTCATTGCATTGTCGTCGTGCAGTTTCTTGCTGGGTTTCGACTCGAGGCATCCGTTACTCAGCTCGTTAGTTTTTATTTTCCAGAATAATTCATTTGAACATTAGAATTCGGTGAAAACTGTAATGCAATGTGAGCATGTCATCATCAAAAAGACACAAAGACCAGTACAAACAGGTGGACTCTCGGGCCGCACTGTACTAACTGAGCTGTATTCTGACCACTAGAATACAGCTTCATGGTAACGTCCTTGGCGAGATGCTGCAATGAAGGAAAAACAAGGCTGGCTTGTGTACGGGTCACCAGGAGGATGCTGCATGGGGCTTGAGTTATGTTCTCCTTTTGGGAAACCATAAGCAGTCTGCAACACTACAAACTATCCAGGGCCGCACACAACACTCGTATTTAGGTGGCAAAAGTGCACACCTATGCTGCCACTTCCCTTTCAGGCCGCGCTCTGCTCCAGTTCCATCCGTCACATCACACTGACTCCCGCATCCCACAATCCCCCCGACGGTCATTCATCACAATGTCAATCAAACGCTGACTCCGGTCCCTGGAGTGTCACAGTAATGTTGTCCCTCTGTGTGTGTGTGTGCGTGTGTGTACTCATTCATATATGCACATATTTTGATGTGTCTGTGTTTGTCTGAATGCGTGTGTCTGCGTGCGTTCGTGCGTGTGTGTTTTTTTCTATTTTTCGGCAGCCCCTTTTGTTTTTTTTGTTTTTCTTTTCTTTCCTCTCAGAAGGCGGTGGGAGATGTGAAGGTGTGTCACCGCAGTGACAGAGAGGGCCGAGACGGAGTCGACAGAGAGGAGCGGAGGGGGCAAGTCGGGAGGAGCTCGGCAGCGGCAACAGGCAGAGGGCACCGAGGGTGACGGTGCCTTCTCGTCGCCGCTCTGGCAACATGATTATCTTTGAACCTGGCTTGAGGTCAAAGGCGCATCACACGACATGCAAGACGGTTACAAAGGGCTCAGATAGAGACTCATTGGGCTGCATGGGAAAGCAGTGACGGAGCTACGCCAGCTTTGAATTCACCCCCTGATGATTCAACTGAATTAAATTATGAAGATGTTCTCCTGGCAGACGTGTCGCTCACTGCAATATGGATCAAAACTCCCAGCGAAGCATCCGTCTGAAAGCATGACTCAAAACTCACCATCGACAACATGAGATTCCCTCCCTCTCTCTCTCTCTCTCTCTCCCTCTCTCTCTCTCCATTGAGCATCTCCGAGGATGAAAGCTTGAAGATGTCAACCCCTATCTATAATTTACAACACAACAGAACACAACTACATCTGGTCATCATTCACTATATTTGTACAAACATGACACCACTCATCTTATTGATTAGTAAATTCATCTTATTATTATTTTTTTTTATTTTCCCTTGCCTGAAAACCAATTCAATTCCAAGTACATGCATACGCTCATACATATTCATCTGCCCTCATCTCTGTATTTTGTTTCTAAATTTAAAAAAAACCTCTCTCACACACACACACACACACACACATGCACACACGCACGCACGCATGCACACGCAAGCACACACATCATTTTTCAATACTCTGACTGTGATGTTTTGTCCACTGTTTGTCGTCCTCTAGGTGTTGTGTCTATGTATTGTCATTTGTCTTATAATTTAAAAAAAGAAAATAAAGGAAATAAAGAACATTTAAAGAAGAAGATGTCAACCCCAAAGTAAAGCTTTAACGTCTCCGATTACACACAGCTGAGGTGCGATCATGCCGTTGATCTGCTGCGTTGATGACAACGGTGTCCACTCGCTACAGGATCCCAGAGGCTTTCCACTCATTGCTTTTCAGTGAAATGCAGTCAGGTCTGCATGATATGTTGTCACAGTAAGAGGCTCGCATTGCCATGGCCAGTTATTTTGGGGATCCGACTCCTGTTCGGCAAAATATCTTGGTCAATTAAGCTGCAATAAGTGGGTTCATTAAACAGAAAATAATTGACCACTATTTTGATAACTAATCAGTCGATCAATCCTTTCAAGCAAAGATGGTAAACGACGCTACACCAGCTTCTCTAACGACAGGATTTAATGCTTCTCCTGACAAACATTGGGCCACCTTGGGCACTTGATAATGACATTAATACTGATGGATCATGGAGGTCTGGATCTTGGTCCATGACTACTACCAACTACTCATACACTCTGTCATATTCATTGAATGGGTTGTAACTCTGTAATGATTCCTTCTGGTCACATGACATCTATTGCTTCTGTCCATCCTGGAGAGGGATCCTCCTCTGTTGCTCTCCTGAAGGTTTCATCCCATTTTTCCCTGTGAATGTTTTTTTTCTATTTCTTGGGAGTTGTTCCTGATCCGATGTGAGGTCCTGGGACAGCGATGTTGTATGTGTACGGACTGTAAAGGCCTCTGAGGCACATTTGTAGTTTGTGATATTGGGCTATACATAATAAACTTGATATTTTTAGCTAATCAAAATTATGGCACAACTCAAGAGAGTCTTTCAACAGCAGAATCTAATATTTTAAAATGGTCTGCAGAAATTAGATACATGTATGATTTGAGATAGTGAAGAAAACCTGTAAAAAAGTAGCCCTCACATTACTCTCCCGAGGTGTCTCAGAACGTCATCGAAGAAAAGAAAGACACGGTTTTATATCAACTGGGTTGTGCTATTGAAGCTTTTCTCTTCTCTAGTATTCATATACTGTATGCAGTGAGCTCTCCACCAATGGACTTAGTGAACAATCCGTCTGAGGAAGTCTCAGAATACAACAAGTGGGAGTTCACAATGTTCACAAGGCCTTAAATCACATTTCACCAACATAACATGAGCTTGCTCTGGTTGTACGTCAACAGGTGTTATAAGCGTTGACACAGAATCACTAAGTCACCGTTTCACTTTGGACGCCTTCCGGACGATGTAGAAACTTTAACTTCTTGATTGGAGGAATAAAGGAGCAACTTTGAGGGAACGTACTTTTCACTGTGACCAAAACGCAGAAGACATGTTGCAGAACTGAATATACCAGTAAGCACAATGCGATATCATGTGAAGACTGACGACAACAACAAGGCAACAGCAGAGAATGTGTTTGCAGATCGAAGCTTGAGAGCCAGCCTGAGTCTAAAGGAGAAAAACCCAGCAGGAGAAACCCAGCGTAGCAGCGTGGGAGGGAAAGAGCAGCTATCAGCATACATCAAGTCACTTTGCTGGCAGAAAAAAAATCAACTCAAATCATCCATCTCTGGAAACTTGCAAGAACACCTCACAAGCAGAGCCCTCTGAGGGATGCTGCCGCAAAGAGGCTGCAACCCCAGCAGAGCCAACGACTTAAAGAGGACATAGTGCACTCACAGGTTTGAAGTCGCTGTGGCTGCATTCCTGGCCTTGGTAACGGCAGTAGAGCATCATCTCTTTGAGGTCGTGGCCGACCCTGTCGATGAACTCCTTCATGCTGAACGCCTTGGGCCTGTAGGCGGTGAAGTTGGACCTTTCCTGCAGGAAAGCCAGCACGTCGGGCTCGGCCAGGTGCGGCTGGGGGATCGCCAGGTGCACGTCCAGCAGGCCCAGCAGCTCTCCGGCGTGGTACAGGTCGTTGCGCGTGAGGCTGCTGAAGCGGTAATCGTTCAGGTTGCAAATTGTCACGGCGGGGAAGACCAGGCTGCACGACACCACGGCGTCCATGCTGGTCACGTGAGGGTAGGAGAGGAAATAGGCCAGGCGCTCGGCGCTCTCCAGGACCAAGAGTCCCAGGCAGGCCAACAGAGCCGCAGCCCACAGCAAGCGGCGCAAGCCGGGCTGGCCATACGGGAAGATGAAGCGCAGGCCGTGCAGCGTGCTGGTGTGAGCGAAGGCCTGCCAGGAGGTGGGGTGCAGGCTGGAGCTCTCGTGGCTCCCATGACTGCCACAGCTCTCCTTCCGATCCATCGTCAGCCCTCCAGCACCTCAGCCAGGGAGCCCTGGGTGCACTCACACCTGCACAGACGGAGAGGAAACAACGATCAAAGACTCAAACTCGCACCCCATAATCATATCGAGCACATGTGATGAAGCAAGAGGGCAGGCGGAGAGAGCGAACGAGAGAAGGGAACGGGCGAAAGACAAAGAGGACAAAAGCCCTGCAGCAACTCAAACAGAAGCTAAACTTTGAAGCAAAGCGACAACTGACAAAGAGGAACTATACATAACATGATCTCCACCACCCAGATAACTACTGCAGAGTGTAAGAGACTGAGGAGAGAGAGAGATGCTCCCTTTGGGGCATCCCTCTCTTTTCTACCTCCACTTTCAATCACTCCCTTGAGCTCAGAGTTACTGTGGCTGCCAGCCTGCCTGTGGCTCCTATTACACAACCAACACACACACACACACCTACACACACACACACACAAGCTCGACCCAAATCCCAAAGTGCCTCCCCCTCGACTCCATCCTCCGTCGTCCTCTGTGATGCTCGATTCCATTGACACAATCCACAGAGTTCAGTCCTCTGTGGCTCCGGGCGAGAGGTGAGAGTCACTTAAGCCGCAAGCCAATCAAAACCGCCTCTGTGTATTTAAGGTCCCGACACATCTCCATTTAAAAAAACACACAAACACACTGTAACTCATGCATGAGTATGCACTCAAATTGACACACACACACACACACACACACATACACGTCCAGGCTTCTCGGGATCTTCCGCGCACCCAACTAATGACAAGCCTAAGCACCTCTCTCGTTCAGCCTAGCGAGAAGACATCCAGCCGGCGCGAGTGTGTGTGAGTCTGAGAGTGCACGTGTGTGTTTGTGCGCGCGTTTGAGAGAGAGAGAGAGAGAGAGAGAGAGAGAGAGAGAGAGAGAGAGAGAGAGAGAGAGAGAGAGAGAGATGGTCAGAGATTGTCAGAGTCGCGGGTTAGTCTTGCTCGCCGATCCAACTCCTCCCGTTTTCCTCTGGCCAGATACATCCGCTTTCCCTTCTCTTCTCAGCTCATCTGTGGCGCCGGCGAACAACAGCGGAGCCGGGAGAGGCGGGAGGCGCACACACACAAACACACACACATGAGAGAGAGGAGAGAGCAAGAGAGAGGGGCCGGGGGAGGGGGGGAGTGATGGAGGGAGGGTGGGGGGGGGGTGGCGCTCTCCTCCTTTGCTCTCTCTCCACAGCGAAGTCTCAGATTGAATGTGTCTCTCTTCCTCTACCTTCGCTCTCTCATTTGTCTCTCAGTCTTTCATATTTCCACATCTCGTCCGTCAGAGAGATGGATGGATGGAGGCTGTCAGAGAGAGGGGGATAGAGAGGTGGCTGAGAGAGAGAGAGAGGGGGGGGGGGGGCATGGGAAGTGAAGCAGAAGCAGAGACGGAGGAGTAAAAAAGAGGTTGGAGGGAGGGATGAGGACAGAAATATGACAAGAAAACTAGAAGAAGACAATAAAGAAGCGAGCATGAAGTGTGGTCGCACAGGCTGATGGTGATGTCACACCAGGGGAGGCATCAGACACATAATGTCACTCACAGGGGGCACTGAACAATGCTGGAGTCTTTTTTGGGTTGATACTAACACAGATAGTTGGGAGTTAGAAAAATAAAAGACGATGTATCAGCCGATATTTTGTCAAAAGACACTAACAGCAACCAGAAGGGGGATATAGGAAACAGGGAATATTGAATGATTCAGCATTTAGAACCTTTCACACTATTTTAGTTTTGTTTACACAAATCATTTCGAGAATAATAGTTTCAAGACCATGGATGTTATTATTCATTTTGGCTAAAACGGAACTGCATGCGCTCGTTATTTTTGTAACCAATCAATAATTAATCGGCTCAACAACAACAACAACAACAAACATATGTATGCCAACAGATTGCATTCCAATAAAATGCCTTTTAAAACTGCCTGGCATTTCCCGTGATTTTAGATTACTTGTTTTCCAACAACGACCCAGTTTAGTCCTTAAAACTGATGACGTTATTATTGTAGGATATTTCAGTATTCATGTGGATGTTGATAATGATTAGTGCTGCATTCATCTCATCGTTGGACTCGATTGGCTTCTGTCAGCGTACAGAAACCCACTCACCCTCAACCTTGTTCTTTCATGTGGCGTTGACATTGAGCATTTGAACGTCTTCCCACAGAACCCTCTTCTGTCAGACCACAACCTCATAACTTTTGAGTTTATACTACCGGAGTGTACGCCGTTAGTCAAAAGTTTCTACACGTCTAACTGACAGTGCTGTAGCTACATTTAAAGAAGCGATTCCTTCTGCATTTAATTCAATACCACATCTCAATATAACAGAGGACTCCTAGTCTAACTTTAGTCCGTCCCAAATTGATCATCTTGTCGATAGTGCTACAGTCTCACTGAAAATGACACTGGGCTTGATAGTCCCTCTGAAGAAGAAGAAGAAGAAGAAGAAGAAGAAGAAGAAGAACAGACAGGCAGAGGAGGTTTGCTCCCTGGTATAACCCTCGGACCTGCAAACTAAAGCAAACGTCACGTAAGCTTGAAAGTGTATGGCGTTCAACTAATCTGGAAGAATCCCGCTTAGTTTGGCGAGATGGTCTTAAAACATATAAGAAGGCCCTCCGTAATGCCAGAGCAGCCTATTACTCATCAGTAATAGAGAAAAATCAATTATATCTATCGATTAAACCACACGAGACCAACCAGCTCGCATAAAGTCAAGCATGTCTAAAGACAAAAAAACAAGCATGACCTGCAACTTCAGACAAAACTGAAGTAATTTCACTCGGCCCTGAGCACCTCAGAGATCAATTATCTGGTGATGTGGTTTCTGTAGACGGCATTGCCCTGGCATCCAACACCACGGTAAAGAATCTCGGTGTTATCTTTGATCGGGACTTCTCGAGGACTGCATCTTTTATATACGGAACATATACAAAATCAGGCACATCCTGTCTCAAGCTCCTCTTTTATGGAACCAGCTTCCACTTTGAGTCATGGAGGCAGACACAGTCGCCTCATTTAAGAGTAGACTTAAGACGTTCCTCTTTGACAGAGCTTATAGTTGGGGCTGAATCAGGTTCACCTGGTCCAGCCCCTAGAGATGCTGCTGTAGGCTTATAGGCTGCTGGGAGACATTTTAGGATACACTGAGCACCTCTCTCCTCCTCTCTCTCTACTTATGGATCAATTTACATCTCTTCATTGCACATTATTAATTCTGCTTTCTCCCTAGAGTCTTTGTGCCTTCTTGCCTCACAGGGTTCAATGGGCCTGACTCCTGGCTCCTTGCCCCTGCTTCCTGCTTCCTGCATCCAGCCCCTGGTCTGGACCTGGCCTCCTTCACAAAGGTCCTATACCTCAAGGCCTGGCCTCATTGGTTCGGCCTCTTTTGCGATGCCTCCTGCCTCCTTGGCCCTGCCTCCTGCCATTGTTTTTTGGGGAGTGTTTTCTGATCCGATGTGAGGTCCTGGGACAGGGATGTCGTATTTGTACAGATTGTAAAGCCATTTGATGCACTTTTTTTTTATTTATTTTGAGCTATACAAAAAAAACTTCATTTAATTTAATTAGAATATATCTGTGACAAGGTCAAATCAGTGGATCAGGCTCAAAGGAGGCCGCTGTACCATATTACGGTTATGTACCAACAAAGAGCACGTGGATCACAATCAGCAACACTAATTGACACAACATGCATCCCTTGCACCTGCCCCCCCCCCCCCCCCCATTGCAACGCCCGCTCCCTTCTTGCAAAAGCTCATGTGTTACTTGCAAGGCCGACATGTAAATAACAGCCATAATTCCGTAACCAAGGCGACAACAGGAAGTCTCACAAAAGGAACATGAAATTAACAAACACAACATTACGGGTAACATCTCAATATGCTGTCTGCTGGGAGCCGAATGCTTTATATATATCTGGCAATCGCTGAATGCTTGCCACTAAATAAGTGATAATAAAGTAATTCCAGATCTGTTTTTATTACAGCCATTCCAAGACACAATTTTTTTACATATTCTCTGAGATTAAAAGGTAAAGCTTTCATTGTTGAGCATGTGTTTCGTAGCGTTGTTACCTGAAACACCTCAAAGGCCCAACCACGCTCATTAGATTGTCATCTAATTAGCCCTCTTAGCCGTACATAATTTCACAAGGATGGTATTCTTCCGATTAAAATATGTTCACTGGGCCGATCCTTGATTTTGTCTTCATACGGCTCAGAACAGTTATATTTGTTCACCAAACTAATCCTTTAATGGAGCATTGTTGTCATTGTTTTTTGTCTGTTTTATGACTGACTGAATAAATAAAACCAGCAGATTAATCAAACTGAAGTATTTGGTTGGTTGCAGCTGCAGAACAATGCAATCAGGAACTTCTTGCGACAATTAGATGGTCTCAAAGCGTTACCACGCTGTTGAAGAACTGAACCTCAGGATGTGACCAGAATCAAGTCTTGTGACCCATTAGAGACCCCGGCTGCCCCCCAGCCTGAGTCCTGTGGCCCCGGGCTCCCTGCAGGCTCTTGGGGGGCCTCTGCTGGAGCGTCTCACAAGTCTTGCTTCCGGTTGGTGCCGCCGACTTGTTGTTTTAATCCTCCTTCTCATCTTTTAGAAAACAAATGAATCCTTACATGTTGCATTGGGGAGAACTCTTTCAAAGGGCATGAGGTCAACTGAAACAGAAAGTCTTTCATGAGCTTGTATCTGCCGCAGACCGTCCACCAGAAACTGTTAACGATATGAACGATGGCGACCGGAAATGATTTTTAAGTTTGGAATCAAAGCTAATTCAATATAAAATATGATTCATGTGAATGAATAAACCTCACAACATAAATGATACGATGAATGGTGAACAAGAAGATGTGCAATTCAACTTCCATCCAACCTTAGATGAACTGAACAATAGTCAAGCATTAGGAAATGGATTAACACTTTGATTCAGTGTGAAACTGTTACGGTTTCGAACCCGCCGCGGGGTTCGAACCCACCACCTCTGCGTTCTGCTGCTGGAGTTCCTGTGCGCTATCCACTGCGCCGTCCACACTCTACCATCTAAACACTCAGGCTCATCTGAGCCTTCCTCCCTGGTGACGAGCTGACTGGGCGTTGGCACTGCACACCTGCTCTCAGTTACAATCGACTCCAGAGACTACAATAACCCGGTCTTCACTCCTGCTCCTCGCCAGATCATCCCATAGAATCACCTGGCAAGTACCAGGAGAAGCTTTGAGCTACATTGTTGCTGTCCGTACTTTGTAGAGCTGTTTTCAGTGCTTTGCTGCATTCCTTCTGACACCTTTTTTCACTCCGGACCTGCCGTGCCACGACCCCCTGCCTGGACTCTGACTACTCTTCCGAATGCCCCTAAGTATATTTTATATATCTACCTAAATACGTATGCTTAACAGCCTGTGAGTTTTATGTATTCAGGTAGATTTATAGATATACAGGACTGTCTCAGAAAATTAGAATATTGTGATAAAGTTCTTTATTTTCTGTAATGCAATTAATAAAACAAATGTCATGCATTCTGGATTCATTACAAATCAACTGAAATATTGCAAGCCTTTTATTTATTATGATTGCTGATTACAGCTTACAGCTTAAGAAAACTCAAATATCCTATCTCTAAATATTAGAATATCATGAAAAAGTATACTAGTAGGGTATTAACAAATTTGAATTTGAATTGTCTAATTAACTCGAACACCTGCAAGGGTTTCCTGAGCCTTGACAAACACTCAGCTGTTATAAATCTTTTTTTTTACTTGGTCTGAGGAAATATTCAAATTTTATGAGATAGGATTTTAGAGTTTTCTTAAGCTGTAAGCCATAATCAGCAATAATAAAAGGCTTGCAATATTTCAGTTGATTTGTAATGAATCCAGAATGCATGACATTTTTGTTTTTTTAATTGCATTACAGAAAATAAAGAACTTTATCACAATATTCTAATTTTCTGAGACAGTCCTGTATATATATAGACATCTAATTGCCTTGTTGGACATTAAAACGCCTCGTTAGGCATTAACTCATTCCCTGCCTTCGGAGTACTGCGTTTTGGGTTCAAACACCACTCAGTCCTAACAGAAACACTAAGTGCGTTTACATGATGGTATAATTCGAATCTTGCTTTAGTCGGACTATGCTATCTTTTGGGGGATCTGCTGTTATCCCAATATACATGGCACTGAGTAATTCGAATCATTGGCCGAAAGCATGTCATATCCGATACGATAGGTGGCGCTGTTTTCATTACAACTCGTGGTGATACAGCTATTTCCGCTTGACCTCTTCACCACTACAAACAACAACCAACAACATCAACATTTCGAGAAAGATGGCGAACAGAGAGCAAGGCTGACCGCGTTTACATGCATTCGAATAACTGGCTGAGTCGGACTGAAATCGAATTATCCGTTTCATGTAAACACCTTTGTTCGACTATGTGCGGTCCGACTACGATCCGATTAACACCCCTGGATAACTCGATCCGATCCGGTTGATAATTCGACTATCGCGGCATGTCACGGTGAATTGGATTAGGAACTGGACTTTGCGTCTTTGCACATGCTTGAGATCCCGCCGCCCTCCTCCCCCCTCCCTCCCATGTCGTGACCCGGAAGTCGAAAGAGACGATAAGTTGTCACTGCCGGGAGCCTGGCCGGCAGAAAACAAACAACGCCAATAGCGCCATTTGCATTCGCTGTACTATTAACATCATGCAAGAATAGTAGAGGGATGTAGCTTCGCCTCGCTCTCTGTTCGCCATCTTTCTCGAAATGTTGATGTTGTTGTTGGTAGTGGTGAAGAGGTCAAGCGGAAATGGCTGTATCACCACGAGTTGTAATGAAAACAGCGCCACCTATCATATCGGATATGACATGCTTTCAGCCAATGATTCGAATTACCTCTGATGGGAGGAACACTGAGCCTCACTGTGCGTGTGTGTGCGTGTATTCAACACCTGCTGCGTGCGCCTGCAGAGGAACGCTCTGCTGCCTCTCGGCGTCGTAGAGCGACAGCAGCTCGCCGTGCGCCTCCTCACACTCCTCCCTGTCCATCACACACAACACACATGAGTTCTGCTCACACGAGGCCTGTGTGTGTGTGTTCGGACCTGTTCCTGAGCGCCGCCTGCAGCGCCGAGCAGGTCGCCTCCAGCCGGAGGATCTGCTCCTCCTCTCCTCTCCGCCGCTCCAGAGCCGCCGTCAGCCGCTCGTTCCTGGGCCTCAGCCTCTCGATGCAGCTGAGTGATGAGGAGGGGAGGAGAGGAGGAGGGGAGGAGAGGAGGAGGGGAGGAGAGGAGGAGAGGGAGGAGGAGAGGAGGGAGGAGGGGAGGAGAGGGAGGAGAGGGGAGGGGGGGAGGAGGGAGGAGAGGACTGAGGAGAGGAGAGGAGGAGAGGAGGGGTTACATTGTTACATTGTGTTAACATTGTGTTGAAGTGAGTGCTGCTTCATGTTGTTCAGTATTCATAATATAGTCAGAAGAAAGGTTAATTACCCTTGTTTAATTTATTTATAGTTTGTGTGTAAAAGCTGCTCCTCAAGACTCTGACTTGTAGAGCAGCTTTATATGCCATAGGTTCAGTGAGTGAGACATGAATTACATCGTTTGAGGCTTTTTAAAACCAGACTTTTTTATTTCATGTTTATGCATGAAAGCACTGTTTAGACATTTTTTAAAGTCTGAAGTTACAGAGTAGTAATATATGTTGTATTACCTTGTGTCCTTAAGATTCACTTGTTGGTTCATAATTGACAGTAAAAGGGAATATTACTCAATAGTTTTGTTGTGCATACTGTGATATTCTGATCTCAGGTTCAAACTGCACCATCTTTTCATTAAATACATTTGAGAAGTTAAAAATGTCCCTCGATTTAGGTCTCAGCTTGTCATGCAGGGGTGATAGTGCGTCCCAAAGCCATACCAGTAGAGAACCACTACCCAGACCAGTGGAGAACCACTGCCCCAGACCAGTGGAGAACCACTACCCAGACCAGTAGAGAACCACTGCCCCAGATCAGTGGAGAACCACCTGTCTCAACTGTGACAAAGCTTTTAAGAAAGTTAATGTAATAATGTTTGTTTGATCTTTGATAAAATAATGTGGGTTAAAATAAATATAATGAAATTAAATAGATTTATTTTATAATATTAAATACATTTGCATATATAGTTATACATTTATATAAGTACACCTAAATAAACAATAAACAAATGCAATGACAGTTATTTAACAATATGTTCTGGAGTAGTTAGAATTATACCGTGTTAGCAGTGGTGTATATAGTAACGAAGTAGAAGTACTTCGTTACTTTACTTAAGTAGTTTTTTGGGGTATCTGTACTTTATTTTACTACTTATATTTCTGTTTACTTTTACTTCACTACATTTTGCAATGAAAACTTGTACTTTTACTCCGATACATTTCCCCTGAAACATTATCGTTACTCGTTACTACGGAAGAAAAATAATCATGAGACGAACATCGGGGACTGTTGTGGAACACACCGCAGAGCACCTGAACGCAGCACGAACACCAGGTTGGGGATCAGTGGCAGGGTTGCCAGGTCTGCGGTTTTCCCGTGGAATTGGGCTACTTTTGAAGTGTTGCCGCGGGTTGAATTTTTTGTCCGCTGGTTCAGGTAGACCTATTTTGCATGCAAATTACATGAATATCTTTAAATAAAAATCCATATTTTAAATGAAATAATTTATTTATACCCAAATCCTACCAAACGGACTCCAGATCAGCACGTACACACATGGACATGGACTTTAAAAGCAGTGTATATGGTTTGGCACGGGCATATTTTGTGTTCTGATATTGGGCTGGGTGTTATTGGGCTGGTTTTGGGCTGGTTTTGTCACACAGACCTGGCAACCCTGATCAGTGGTCCTTGCCGTGTGTTTTCTCTTCCCAGTGATGCCCAGGATGCTAGCGAGCGAGCGGCTACAGATACGACTCATTTCATGTGGAGCAGCAATGGAAGCTACTCGAACAACCGCGGGGACCAAGATCAACGTCCGTGGCCATATTTCGGCGAACTCTTTTCTTTTGTCGGAGTGAAAGTTTCTTCCTACCGGATGAAGTGCCTCTTATGCCGACCGAAAGCTACGGAGATACTGGCCTTCAAAAACACACCAACCTCAGGAAACACATTGAGGTAAATTAGGATTAATCCCATGAGCCGCAACGTTAATGTTTAGTTTTGATAATCATCATAAACCTGTTAAGATATCTAGCAGTGTTGTCCTCAGGATTGGAATATGCTGTTTTTCTCAGGTGGTTAGACCTGATAAGAAATGCAAGCCACAACAATATTAGGTTATAAAACACATTTATCAGAATCGCAGGGTTCTCTAGAGACACCCTGATGAACCGACATCATCGCAGGTCAATTTGACCTTTGGCCGGATAATGGCTGTTACCTCCTATTGCTAGGGACCACGACTTCTTCTTGGGGTTCCATGAGACGGGCATTGTTCTTTCAGCTGGGCTCTCCATATTGTTTTCCTCCTTTCTGTGAGTGTGAAGGTCATCCCCCTCTCCAGCTCCCTCAGCCGTCTGCTGGTGTTCTGGTGTGGATTGGCCACGCCTTGCTTCTCCTCTCCTCTGTGGCCGGCAGGGCTTTGCTGTGATGGTCTCCTGCCCTCTCCTGCCCTCTGGCCTTCCTTCAGGTGCTGCTGCCTTGGTGCAGTGTGTGATGTGGTTCCAGTGTGGTTTCTCTCCCTTGCGGTGGGTGTGGTCAGTCCCATCAGGTGGGGTCCAGTCTGACGTGGCTCGTCATCCTTCCTCGGATGGACCTCCTCCTCCTGTGGGTCTGGGCTCACGTGCCTCTCCTCCTATTGCTCCTTCCACCTGTGGAAACAGTGCTTCCTGCCTACCTGCCGCTCCCTGGACATAGCTTCGTTTTTCTTGGGCTAACCTACTCAACGGGGGACCTTTATCAGGTCTCCCTGGTACGGTACGGGCCGAGGCCGTCCGGTCAGCCTCTCATGGGGAGTTAACTGTGTACTACGGCTAGTGTGTATTCTCATGCTCATTAATGCCAACGGCAGAGCCGTCAGCTAGTCCATTCTAGTCTCCCTGCAGATTCTGGATAGCTTTGCTTTCAGTGTACCACTAGCTCTCTCTCTACCAGTCCCTGGGACTGGGCATGATACCCCCAACCTAACCTCTGTTTGACCCTCAATGACAGACATATTTATTCATTATCGTGTTGTCAAAAGACACAACAAATTACTCACCTGACAAAATCAAGACTGTTTGCTGTTCCGGCTTCTCAGTGGTGGACCGAGCTCCTCACTGACATCAGGAACGCAGGAAGTCTCTATATCCTCCGCTGGAACCTAAAAGACACACTTTTCCAACAATACCTTGGATAAAAACAGATTAGCACTTCAGTGGCATTTACTTATGGTATTACTTTCTTAAAGAAATGTTACCCACTTGATTCTTGTAGTTCTGAGTTTGTACTCATGGTTGAATGCACTTATTGTAAGTCGCCTTAGACAACCGCATCAGCTAAATGACTTGAAATGTAAAAACTGGGTCCCCTTATCAGAACTGATTATTGGACTTACTTCCCTGGTTAGAAACTAAGCTCCAGTTATAGCCTCAGCTCTGGCTGCTGGGCGGCTTCCCCCCCTCTGCTGAATCTGTCAATCACCACCAACACTTACCGGTCTGATTATATCAATAAAATCAAATAACACTATGGCTGTCTTGGAGCTGGAATATGGCCTATCGGAGCGATGTGCGACTTCCTCATGTCGTGCTCCGCAACTTACGCCTGATCGCACAGGATTGTTGACTGTGGGTAACCCGCATCGAGACCACCAGGGAGCCTGCAAAGCCTTCACCACCTCCCCCCTAAGGGTTCGTCAAGGCAGGTGCCCTGATGAGATCAATCTTTAAATGTAGCCACGCCTCCATCTTTTGCTAACAACATATCGAGTGCCATCTTGTTCTAATAAGTCATTAGCTGTCCTTGCATTCCTGTCGGTCATGTCAAGTTGTTGAAATGCACATAGTTTAGACAGTCCACATTCTGATTCTAAACCTACTGCGATCTGATCTATTGGTCTGTACTCGTCTGGCCCTCCTCTGCGTACTCTGGCGTCAACATAGATTGTCGAGCCAGCTTCTATGTCAAAAACAACCTTTTCTTTCTGTCCTTTTATCTTCCTCTCTCTCTCACTGTCTAAAACACATGTTAAGTCGCTCCCTTCCCCCTTTTGAAATAGGATGGAATTCCTAAATCCATCCTTTTCAATAATAATAATACTAATAAGCAGTCAACCTCTA
The DNA here is from genome assembly GCF_029220125.1 of Pseudoliparis swirei. NCBI lineage: Eukaryota > Metazoa > Chordata > Actinopteri > Perciformes > Liparidae > Pseudoliparis > Pseudoliparis swirei. Next base: position 14,685,012 of record NC_079410.1, on the reverse strand, counting down.
GAAGAAAACAGAGAAATAAAATAAAAAATGCATGAGTCTGTCAAATCAATGCAGGAGAACCATGTCTTATCTGAACTCACAGCATCATCATTGTGCTTGGGTTAGGAATGTCATAATAAGTCGGCATAATTAGTAAAGAACAGGTTACAAATGTATTTATTGGCCCCAAATCAAGGCCCATTTTCAAGGGTTAGGAAATTAATTAATTAATGTATTCCAGGGAGCTCTCGTCCTCTCCAGTACACCTGCCTATAACAGCCATTCTATGGTTTAAAAAAATATAAATCCACAGTCTGTTCCATCCTTAAGGGATGCTGGTGACGATTAAATTGGAATCGTATGCGGTTTTAACTCTATCTCTACGGGAGCTATCGGAATCAGTCACACATCAGTTCACCCTTCAGTCCTAACAGTGTCTGGAGATAAGTTAAGCATGTTGTCAGTGTCCCCATGATCAGTGTTCTCTCTACTATGTGTGTGGCTAAGCATGTGTCTAAGCATGTGTCTCTAATATTAACTGGACCTCCGATGTGTGTGCAGTTCTATATATGTTCTCAGATGTGGAGTAATGCAAGTGTTTATTTTGTGTGTACCCAGTCCGTAGCCTCAACCTCTGCTTCCACCCTTGTTCTTCTCTGTGCCTCCACTCTGGACCAACACTGTGATGTGGAGCTGCAGTGTCAACGACTGCATACAATCTGCAACTCTGGTGTTCATTCACCGGCCGCTGCTACTCCTTGCTTCTCTGCATAGATCTCCGAGTCTCCACAGTTGGGTTTTCACGAACCTCTCGTGTTGCAGGCCTTCCCCCAGGATCTCAGATCTCATCTTGTATCAAGGTGTAGTTAAGGGCACAATGTCTTTGGTCCCCTGGTGGTGAGTAGGGATGCAGGACTCTGAACCAAAGTCTCCACTGCTGGCTGTTGTCACGCAGAGGTGTGATGTCATCATCATCCACTCTGTCTCACCAGACCCTTTGCTTCCTGTTCAGTGTCTCTTTAGTCTCCAGTTGAATCATTGGGTGTGGGCGTGGCACATTTTCTGTTCAGTGGATACAGTTCGCTGTCAGCTGTTGGATCTGGGCACGCCTATGGCATTTGTGTCTGGCCCGGGGCCTGGTGCCACGGACCACTATTGCCTTGTGGCTGTGGCTGTGTGTTGGGTGCTTGTGTGGGCGGGGGATAGACATTATAGGGGTACTGTTGTGGTTCTGACTGAGATTGCTGACTCTGTGGTGGTAAACTACAAGCATCTACCCAATGTCCTGGCTGACCGCAGTTGAAACAGTTATTATATCTACCTCCTTTGAAGCCCCAGATGTTACCCCTCTTAGTCCTCATTCCTCTTCCTCTTTTAGTGCTATTGTCCCAATGATGTGAGGCCCCATTTATGGGCTGTTGACCCGCCTGTTGCGGATAATAAGGTTGCGGGAACTGGGCTTGAGGTGGTGCTAACGCGGCTTGCTGTGGCTGTTGATAGACCAGTGCATATGGATCCGGCGGAGGGGCTGGACACGGATTATGTGGGACGTAAAGTCCAGGTGACTGTGCTGGTGCCTGCTGCAACGTGTTTTGTGGCATCTGCTTAGCTTCTGTTTTCGCTATGTTCACCCTTTCTCTGCTCTCTTTTAGCTGTGTTTTCGCTAACTGCAACTGTAGGTTATTTAGCTCTGTTCTCTCCTTATCCCAAATCTCTTTGTTGCAATCCACGTGGTGCCCCACATGAGCTGCCCAACTGTTAAAGTTCTTACTTGCTAGCCCTACTGTCCCTTTCAGCTGTGTTTTTATGTTGTCAGGCACCGATGCCTCTATGGACCCTCTAAACAACAGTTCAGTGTTTGTATCGACCATGGGGTCCTCACCCAGTTTGGTGTTCCACAACTCTCTAATTCTCCCTAAATATGCTGCTCCTCCCTCACCATCCAATGGTGGCACAACTGTAAGGTCCATGGTCTCCACCTTCACAGGGTACTTAAACCTGAGCTGAGGCCACAAATCACTCACCCAGTCTGCTAATGGCGCTCCATCATGCACATTTGTTGTATCCGCCATCCGTTCCACTTGCTGCAGGTCCGCTAAAGAGGCGCAGGCTACAAAAATTCTCCTAAAGTCCCCTACCCCTGGGACACTTCCTGCACATTGCCCCAAAAACCCTCGGATCCACGCTGCCCCCCCCTTCTCAATTTTCGGTAGTTTATCTTTTAGCATGGTCACATCTGACAGGGCAAGGGGCGAGTATGTTGTCTTCTCATGGCCATTAGCTCCCACTGCAGTCAGAAGTGGAAATTGTTGTTGTGGTCGTCTGCGTGTGGAGCCAGTCCTTCTTTTAGTCGTAGGTGGTCTCATGTCGTTACATTTGTGCACATTTGCTCCAACTTTGTCCAGTCTTTGGTAATATCTGTGTCCGTAGTTCCCTAAACCTTCTGACCGTGGTGGTGGCATCACCATCCTACACCTCTCTTCTCTCCTTAATCTAACCTGCTCTGCATCTTCTTCTGATAAGTCCTCTCCACTTCCCTCAGCACTCTCGTCATCATCGACTGCCTCATTTAGCACTGTAGTGACCCTTCGCTGATTTAATATTGCAATTAGTTCCTCCCCTGTTGTCCCTATCCTGTCTGAGGTGGTCTGCCTGGATCCTCCACTGGTTCTTTGACTCACTACATCTCTTTGCCTCGAGTTGTTAACCCCCCTTAAAGTCTGGTTTGTTGCCCTTGTGGACAAGTCAGTTGATTCTGTTGTAAAGTCAGTGTTATCCCTCTCCAGATGGCTCAATGTTTCTGTCAGGTAGTCTTTGATCGCTGTCTCATTATTTGGTGGTTGGGCTGTGACTTGTACCAACCCCTTCTGAATGAACAACACTTGTGTCTCTCCCGGTTCTGTTGCTTTCCCTGGCTGTAATGGCATCTGATGTGTCTGTGTTGCTGCCAGCATTTGCTTTAGCTCCTCATACGGGCCTGGGGAGAATGTCGGCAGAGGTGTGGGGTTGACCTTACTGATCTCTAGGTTATTGTTTTTTGGACAACCATGGTTGTCTGGTTTCACGTACTGCGGCATCTGATTTGCTGTCTTCCCCTGCATCACTGCATTTATTTCCCCCAGGAAAGTTCTACAGTCTGACAAAAAGTTGTTTGCCTGTTTCATACTTTTCTTTTCCTTTGTACAGAATCTTCCTGCCCCTGACTGAACTATCTTAGCTCGGTCTCTCCCTCTCTTGGCCATACTAAGATGGCTCATTAATGTTTCGCTTGTTGGTGCTGGAGTTTTTCCCCCCCCAAACACGCCTCTCTCTCTCATGAGATCTGTCCATTCTGTGTACCTTTTTGATGCATCTTTCTTCTCTGCCTCTGGGGTTTTATTCATAAACCTCTGATAACCTTTCAGCAATGAATGCCCCATTGTGCCTTCCGGACATTCTTTCCACTCCTCCAATAATCTCTTAGTCTTCCCCATATTCAAATTTCTTTGTGAGGTGTGTTTGCTGCTTAGAAATGTTGTTCCGTTTGGCGCCCAACGTTGTTTTTAGTTATTAAAAAAATATATATTATTTATTTATGAAAAAATGTTTATTATTTATCTATTTGTAAAAAAAATATTATTTATTTGTTTAAAAAAAATTCTCAATCAATTAAATGTATCAATAATCAACCATACCAATTAATGAATGTTCGAAGTTGTCTTTAGTCACTGTTCTGGTGCTGTATGTCGATCTCAGTTTGATAAATGACGCCTGTGTGTGTACATTAATATTTTTGTTATTCTCCCTAACTTTGGCCACACGATGGTGTCCAAGGGTTAATTCCCTGTTGTACCCTATCTGCCCACTGGGGTATGAGTCTCCCTACCTCTAGAGGCCCTATCTCGTATTATGGGTGCAGTACCACCCCTGACCACTGTGTCTCCCTTCTATCCTGTACCTTGAGGCACTCTAGTCCGATCTTTCCCTATGTCCTGCCTCGTCCTTCCTGTCCACGAGGGTTAGCTGAAGGCTGACTTAATGCTCTCTCTCCCTTCGCTCCTGTCTTATCAGCTAAGAAGTGCGTGTGTATTATGTTTATCGTGTAGCGCATCAACAGACCATTCACAAAATGTTTATTGGTTTATATATAATGATCTTGAATAGTTCTCCAGCGGAACTTTTATTCCTTTTAATTCCATCTCTTCAGCTTCAGATTCACATCGTTTTAATGTATTAATAATGTAGGTAGCGTTCCCAGTTTTATCAATCTCCCCCTTGTTAAACTTCGCTTTCCCTTTTTCTCGAAACAGTCAAAGCAACACACCCAAGTTCACAACAAATGACACACGCTCCAAGAGCGCGCGCACACACACACTCCCACAAACACTCACACACACTCACACACTCTCTTGGCTTCCCCAAGGTTCCTGTCTGCAGTTTGTGACACAGTTCTGTCTTTTATATGATACAATTCTAATCAATCGGTCCCCGTTTTTTATAAGCTATTTCTAAACAATGGGTAGAGGCTTATTTAACTGTTGACAACAACATTTAGTTTCTCCAATCACAGACAGTCTTAAGACAAAAGGTCGTCTGCACACCTGTTGTTTATGAGGCCTCTTGTTGTCAACCGCCAAACCGCCGTAGACCCTCGTCAGGGGTCTGTGAAACGTCTTTAGTCTTTATCTTAAACCAGGTCAGTCATCTGAGTTCGGGGTCCCCTAAAGTCATATATTCAGTTATTTATCTATCAAGCTATAACACGTTAAAGCAACATACACAGGTCAGGGTGAACGTGAGTTAATGGCCATAACCCACGACAACTTCATTTCAATAAGCACGCAGTTCATCAAGCACAGCTGGGATTTAAAGAAAAACACACGTTTCACAGCTTCAACATAACAGGAGCTTTTTTCACACACTCTATAATCTTTATCATGCGTTACTTATATTGCAGAATATCTTTTTATGTACCTACTACTTGAGCTCAAGATTTTAAACTATATCCTTTATCAATTATGTTGGTTTTACCGTCATATATGTATCAATATGTTTTGTTAACAAAATCGTTTTTCCCTTTTTCTCGAGAGAAGGAGTGTGAGCACCCCAAGGTCACAGCAAGTCACACACACACATACACCCACACACAATGATCCGCTCTCCATTTGTCTTCCAAACAAGCAGAAATGTGATTTTTACACGTATCCTTTGAAGCCAGGAGAAAAGTTGCAATAACCAATACTATGAACTCAGGCGAGAAGCTTCTACTGTATCATAAGGATACAGCGCTCGTCCGCTAGGATTTGATAACACCAGTTCACAAATATTGTTTTATTTCTCCTTCACTTCATAGTACCCTCGTCAATGAATTTCCCGTTTTACCCCTCTTTTATGCCCCACAGAGACGTAGTCTGGCCGAGAACCTTTTTCCGAGGAATTCTCAGGGCACTTACGTGTCCCGATACACTCGGTGTTCAGGTCTCGTTAAAATCGCCACGAGCTACAGCAAACCCCCCACACAGTTTATTGAAAACAAAAAATCTCTCCCTGTGTCCATCGCATCTCGCAGAATACACACTAGATGAACTGTATTCTCTAATTTCCCCTATCACTAGGTGACTACATCCAGCGGCATACGCATTAAACGGAATTACTCTGTTTTAACACGGACTCACCCTAATTCATCACCACACTGCCTATTTTAACACAGACGACAGGACCATGTACTGAGTGGACTCCTCAACACTCGGTGTACAGTGGTTTTCGCTACTACACTGACTCACTCAGCAGTCAAGACCAGCGGTTCTGTTTATTTCAGTGGACTCCTCAACACTTTAAATACAGAACATGGATTTCTAAGCTACACTGACTCACCCAGCAGTCAGGACCAGCGGTTCTCTTTATTTTAGTGGACTCCTCAACACTTTAAATATGGAACATGGAATTCTCCAGACTCAGAGCCGACTATCGTATCTCCGAAGAGCGTCCCTTAGTCTTCCGAAACTCTATTCATTTACCTAAAGGCCCTAGTCTCCAAATTCCCTACTGCTAACACAACTACAGCTCTAGATTCCCGAACTATATCCTATCAATGGAACCTCCCTTTATCCCTAACAGTGCGATTATGTGTTTATACTTTACATGTGATCAGTTACAATTTCTAACCGTCTATTTTTAATTTATGGGTAGAGGCTCATCCGCCGTTGACAACCTAATTTAGTGTACTCAATACAGACATTTTATTAAAAAGGTTGTCTTTACCTGTTGTTTATGAGGATCCTCTGGTTGTCAACCGCCAAACAGCCGCCGACCCTTGGTCGGGAGTCCGGGAAACGGACGTCACCGCTCTGGTCAAAAGCTCTCTGTTACCGTCCAGGTCAGTCAACCAACGTTCGGGGTCACCAAATTGTAGCGTAATTCAGAATTGAATCGCCTGGAAGAGCTTATACAATAATACGAGTCCGCTATAGTTCTCTCCTTTAGGGAGACGTTTATTCACTGATCAAAAGCAAAGTACAAACCACGGGGAGCTCTCCTCAACATGCAAGTTGAAGCCCGAAAACCACACCTCCTTTAGCACATCAAGATTCCATCTTTTATACCCAGATCTCGTCACAGGTGCATATCCCATCCCTCGTACCCCCGGGTGGGGGCTGTCTGTTGGCCGTGCGCCCCTCTTGGTATGTGTAAATACTGATAACAAGTGTGAATGTTGAATACTGTCAGGCGTGTAGCTGCCCTTGAGCTGCAGACACAATATCTCTCTCTCCTCACAGGCAAAGTGCCGTCTCTTCTGATGCTTTGCCGGAACCTAGACATTACGGTCCCTTCAATAAATCAGATTAATATTAACACTAGACACACTCTACCTGCATCAGGGCCTGTGAACGGCTCTTCAGCATCGCAGGACTCGTCTTCAGCCACAGACGAGCGAGACTGACATCTGTCCATTTTGAAAATCAACTTCTTTTGAAGATGAACAAGACATTTTTCACTTTAAAGTGATGATTTTGGTTGTTACTTTTGGTTCAGCTTTTTTCTGTGTTAATCGTGTTTTTATATTTTAGTAATTTCATAGTATTCATATATTGCTAAGTTCATCCTAGCTCATACTCCTTGTTCATGCACTCTAAGAAAACAAATGTTGGATTTACTTAACTAAGTTATGTCAAATGGTTGCACACAACTGTGTTGTTTAAATCGGAAAAGCAATGTACTATTAATGTGAACAACACATATTAAGTAAATCTTAATTAATTATCTTACTTTAAATGGAGATGATATTGCTACATTGCATAAACACAACAACATTATGTTGGATTTACTGACATTACATTCACTTTACTTAATATGATTGAGTTCAATTTACTTAATATCATTGAGTTCAATTTACTTAACACGGATGAACATTATTAGTTTTTCTGTTTCAATAAATGAGTCAAATAAATACAATTTAAATTGCTGAAATTTCATTATTCACCTTTATTATACTCAAGTCTTGAAGCATTAGTGAGACTATTACAAATAAAGTCACGTGTATAATATGTACACACACACCACTTTCGCATGTGCGTGCCGCGCACAAGGAAGTCTCCTCTCACAAGTTGTGCCAGACAATAGGACACACACTGGGCTGAACAACCCATATATCTGGGTCTGTGCTAAGACCTCCTCTGTATTAGCTTGCCCTTTTTCAGCACAGATGAAGAGATTTGGAGCTTGATATTGTCACACACACGCACACTTAACGTTTTAAATCTTACAGGTTTAACACACCTGAATGCAGCAACAACATTTTGCTGAATCAACTGAAGTTTAGGCATGTGGAGATAACATTACGAAAATCAAACATTTGGTGACATTTTGGTCACAATAACAATAACAGACCAACAAAATAATGTCTTGAAACGTTTGTGTCCAGCATCAGTCCACAATGCAAAAGCACTTGTTTTTGAGGACCTGCACCTTCGTGGAGAGCTTGTTCCCATCCAATCCCATCAATACTCTTTGAAAAAACTCGAAAGTGTATCTCAGGTCTTTGGGATAGCTCAGGTTCAAACTGTAGATCAGGCCAAACAGGGCTGCGCAGCCATTTGCCACATCTCGCAGGTCTTGCAGCACTGTACAGCCTTCAATGATGATGCAGACATCCTCAGGTGCATCTGTTGCCTCTGTGAGTGTCTGTATGTGTGTGTCTGAGTGTGTGTCTGTCATTCTGTGTGTGTGTGTGTCTGTGTGTGTCTGTCATTCTGTGTGTGTGTGAGTGTGTGTCTGTCTGTGTGTGTGTAAGAGTGTGTGCGTATGAGAGTGTGTGTCTGTGTGTGAGTATGTGTGTGTCTCTGCCTGTGTGTGCGTGTACGTATGTGAGTGTCTATGTGTTTCTGTCAGTGTGTGTGTGTGTGTGTGAAGCGATGTATTAGTTTGCATGCATATCAGTGGAAGTTGAAGGGTAAATCATGTTTTATTAACAATTCCCAAATTATTTCCCAGATTTTTCCAGATACCTGCTCTTTTGTTTGATGAGAAGTAAACACGCCCTGTAAATAACCCCATGAAGGGTTTATTGTTTTGAGTTGTTTGACTGTTCAGCATTTTCCTTATTGATTTTGATGTATGCCATTTATATTGTATTGTTTGAATAAATATAGACGTTTTATACTACTTCCGCTTAACAGACAAATCGGACTTTTATTTTGAAAGGTAACAAGGAAGCGCACTTTTTTTTAGGTTAAAATGCGAACTTTATGGTATAGATTACGGACAGATGCGCATTTTATAACAAGTTTAATAGTTGATTTGACCCGTATGGGACTGACTCTGTTAAGGTGGTGATGAGGTGGTGATAGTTTACGAGTTTTAATTAATGTATTGTCACCTAAAATAAGAAAATAAAGGAGTCACCAGCAGTAAGTCTTCACGCCAATTCATCTGATCCGACAACGCTGATTGCTGTCAGAATACGCAGGCGAAATAACATATATAACATAATAATAAATAAGACTAGAGGACGCTTTTTACAATTCATAACAGCATTGTAGAAAAGAGAGATAACAAACGGCAAAGATACGTTGATCAGAGACGTATTTGTTATTATAATACGTCAAATACAAACGTAATCTGGAGAGAAATACGTTTCAGTCAAACGTAACTGCAAATTGCATTTTAGGTCTGGGGGAACGTAATTTTTGTGATACAGGGTTGATGTGGCCCGCGGTGAAAATGAGTTTGACACCCCTGTTGTAGGGGATAGGGCCGAACACGCGTGGCCCCTGTAAGAGAAGGGACGTTGCCATGGTGACACCAGAGACACCGCAGAGCCGACCGGGGTTACGGTTTAAGAAGCGGCCGTGTTAACTGGCGACTTTGAACCGACCGCGTCCGTCGTTGTAGCTACAGAAAGCCGTTGGAAATAGGAAGAGAACACGTACCGTCCCTCGTGAATGCCGCACTGTTTAATTCATATAGCAGCTATATTAGTATGTGTATGGGAGGGTTTGACACTGTGTTACTAAATTAAACCAAGCGGCATTCACGATGACAGCTATTCTCCGTCCTGTTTTTCAAACGGCCATCGTAACCAGACGCGTTGGGCTGAAAAGTCGCAAAATATTAGACCTGGCGGAACAGATTGCCTCGTATTCGTAATGACATGGCACACCACACATTTAAGATCAATCCAATCTGAGTTTAAGACAATTAAAGACTTTTTAAGGCCTTATTTTTAGGGAAAGCAATGTAATACTTGTTAAGGACCCGCGGCCACCCTGTATATATATAATGTTCCATGTTATTTTATTTGTTTTAGGGCATGTTGGAAAAAACTGTTTATCTCAAACCCCTGTCTGTAGGCCGTTGGTGCGCGTGTCCGGGTGACTAACGGACACGCGACTCGCCAGCCAACCGTTAGACTGAGAAAATGTCGGGACGACAGGTGCAAGACTTCAGCCGCGTCGAGAGATGCCTAGCATATTCTCTACAACATTATTTCAACATATCAAGCCTGGTGGCCGTTATCGTCGGTGAGTAACTGTGTTCCGTCTGTATTTGGACAACATGGTGAAACAGGTTGTATAAGATAAGAGAGACATAAGATAATCCTTTATTAGTCCCACAGTCGGGAAATTTCAGGATCACAGCAGCGGTGCACGTTAGAGCATTAATAAAAATAAAACACAATAACAATACTAAATACTAAACTAAAATACGAAATATACAGAGGAAACTAAATATACAAAGGGAAAAGAAAGTAAAGTGCTGAGTAAAGTGTGCGGCGCCTAGCAACCAATTATTTTTGTATAACCAGTATTGTTAACTAGCCTCAGGTTTGTATGCAATCCACGTTAATTATTGCACGGTCTCCAATTTATTAGACGGCCACTTCCCAAATAAATATATAAATAGATAGTTTGAGGCAAATTATTTTATTTATTTGGTAGTTATTTTATATGCTCGCGGGCTAAGCTAAACTAGCCTGCACTTGGTCCGTAGCAACAGTCTCTTGGTCATAGCAACGCTGGACTACAAGATTTGACCAATCAGAATAGAGCACTCAACAAAGCTCTGATACCATTTATAATTTCATTAAAAACATTCAACTTTTAAAAAGTATTATTCCCTTGAGCACCATCAACATGTATTAAAAATACAAACTAACTATTATTGTGTTAAACACAGGAAACGCTGGTCTTTGCGTCCACATTGTGTTCTTCATGGAGGCAGCCAGGCTACAGCTGATCTGAAGCTCAGGCTTACTTATTGCTCCGATGATCATTGTGCAGCGGGATGTAACTTAGCTTTAATAGCAGCTCTGAAGATGTCTGTCCTGGGTGATTTATAATGTATGTTTAAGTGAAAATAGTCTTGTTGATGAAAGTGCTTCAAAATTATGTCCTTTGTTCCATGTTTTTGTGTCAACAATGGAGAAAAAAACTGTATAGCATTGTGTTACCGCCCCCTTCCTTCTTTTCCCATTCCTTGTCTCACGCATTTCAAACCATTTGCTTATTGTAATTATATTGTGTTGTTTTTGTTTTTTTCACACAGGGACCGCGTTAGGCTTCTGCATGAAGACGTTCCGCCCGTACTCAGACGAGAGCCAATACTACCTCCGCCTGCCAGGAGAGCTGCTGATGGGGTCGCTTCAGACTGTCTCTCTGCCTCTTATGGTGACGAGTGTCATTTTAGGTAAACCCGAGGTTCACTTCTCCCTCCCGTATCTAGTATCCATCTTCTACATAGGGAATACAGAAGGAGGGTACCATTTCAACCCTGCTTTCTGGCAATGCTGGTATATGATTATTTTATTATCTTTTATTTTATTTTTTTCAATGTAGGAATAATAAACCTGAGAGCGCCCATGAAGATCGCTCTGCGTGCGGCCTTCATCTTTGTCCTCACCACAGTTGTCGCTGTGCTGATAGGTAAGAGAAATGTTACTCTATTACGGTTTTGGTTCTACTTTTCGGTTTTTTGGTGCACATTTCTGCCTACGATCACACAGCTAATGAACTTATGTAACGTGAAGCAACTTTTTATTGCTTGAAGACCCTTTCCTGTTTTATTTAAGTGTTTATATGTCATCAACCTTCGCAGTCATTTTCACATTTTGTGTTTTTTTATGATGTATGTTTTATGAATTATCCTTGAAGAGCAACACTTTAGTTTTGGTTACAAACAGCCATGGCCCAGGTCTAACACCTAAAAAGAAAGAACTTGTTCACTACGGTGGTTGTGTGTTTAGAAATCCCTTCAAATCGAGACCTCGTTAGACCAATGAAGTCGTGACCTAATTTTAAAAATGACTATTTAAACTATCGTTTCATGAAGTCACGAACCATGTCGACCAGCGGCAGCACGCGTGCCGCTTCTGACGCTCACCTCTAACACGTGCTTGCAGGGTTGATGCTGGTCCTGGTGATCAAGCCTGGGGCGGCTTACACCGAGGACGAAGACGATCAGCAGGTGGAGGTAGAGTTCGCCTTCATGGACTCCTTGATTGATCTCGTGAGGTGAGAAGGAAGTGCCATGACATCGGAGTTCAAGCTGCATTCAGTGTGCGATTTGTCAACATTTGTAAGCTGCCTAATCTGTTTCACTCTTCTTTATTCTTAAAAGGAACGTGCTCCCAAGTAACGTGATGCGGGCTTCCTTCAAAACGGTATCTTTTTAATTTCTATGACCATGTCGTCTCTTTTTCCATATGAGGGAGACGACGCCATATTTACGTGAACACACTCTCCTTTCTTTTCTTAGTACAAGACTACGAGGCTGCGGTTCGCAAATCACTCGTTGAACTCTAACTCTAGCCTGAAGACGGTACATCTTTTCCTCCTCGCTATCAAGAGTCTGTTTTGGAAGTGTCGTGGTCGTTGCCCTCAGACCCCTCTGAATGTTGACCCCCCCGTCTTGTTTCAGAATGACTCTGTTGTGCAACTGGAGGGTCACTATGTGGACGGCACCAACACGCTGGGCCTGATCGTGTCTGCCCTTTTGACTGGAGTGACCCTGAAGAGCATGGGGGAAAGTGGCCAGGTCATCGTGGACCACATGACGATCGTCCAAGCGCTGTGCAAAGAAGTGGTCAAATTGATCATGTGGTGAAGTGAAACGGCTTATTCCATACCACGCTGCAATATTCCACCTATTTACAGAACTTGAGTAAAGATCCCGCAGCGTAGTGTTTATGCTCCTCTTTGACTTTTAAAAACAGGATCTTTTCTTCTGGCAGGGTTTTCTATTAGAACAGAAAGTATAAAATAAAAATCAAATACAAATAACCAGTTAGTGTTTCAGATAATTGTTGCATTTCGTACAATATTTATTCCCAATCATATTTGTTTTTCCCCCTTTTCCTTTTCTTTTGGAGTAATATTGCATTATCAGACTACTGTCCCAAGTTATTGAGGTTCCCTCTGCTTTTCTTTTTGTGTGTTTTCTCCAGGTTCTGGCCATTTGGATTGATATCCATAATTGCCAGTAATATCTTTGCGGTGTATGACCTGGAAACCATGCATAAACTCAGAGAGTTTGTGTTGGTGGTTATTGTCGGGTACGCTCTCCTTTCCTCACGTGCACCGACATACGAACAACGTGCTTGTTCTTTTGGTTTGTCAAGCACACGCACGCCATTGTTTTCACCGTCAGACTAAAACACACCAAATGGGCCTGAAGCCTTCTGCTAATTTCCTGTCATCATTGTGTCTTGAACTGTGTTTCAGACTCCTCATCCACGGGTGCGTCGCTCTCCCGGCCTTGTACTGCCTACTGGTGAGACAGAACCTGTGGCATTGCATCAAGGGCATTTTCCCTGCCTTATTGACTGCTCTGATGATCTCCTCCAGGTACGAGGATATTTGAGGCTGTGCTTCTCGTCTGTGTCTGTATGTTCATCCGCCAGATACTCTCTTTTTTTTTAAAGATTTATTTTTATTAACAAACATTTTTTTACAGGATATTTGTAGTGAAATAGCCAGCATTTACAGTTTGTTATACTGAAAGTATTATTTTACAAAAAGAAAATACACAAATGTATAGCCTTATAGAAACACCACACAAGGATGATGGTAAAACAAGACAAAACAAAAATATTACACAAACTTTTCCCCAGCCCACCCCTCCCCTTGTATGGCTCTACATGCACCCATCCGTACACATTTATATCCACATAAACCAACACAGTATTCACAACATACACATCATTGTGGACCCCCCAAAACAAAACCAAAAGAAAGAACCTGCAGCGGGCTTAACTTGACGCGGTCCAGGAAGGCTCACACCACCACGATCAGCCAAGTCCAGAGATGGCAGAATGTCTCTGAAGGGGCCCCAGATGTTTCCAAAGGCGGCCTGCTTCCCTCTCACATTACACAAGATCTTTTTAGGTGTCCGCCAGATACTTTAAAAACAAATATTGTCAAGCAACTAACACCAAAGGGATTTCACGTGTGCGATTGCTCTCGTGTGCCTCGTGCGTGACGAGAAAGCGTGCGCTGTGTCTCAAAGCTCGGCCACGGTGCCCGTCACTCTGCGATGCTGCGTGGAGAGAAACGACGTGGACCGGCGAATCGCCCGCTTCACGCTGCCCATCGCGACCACCGTCAACATGGACGGGTCGGCCCTTTACGAGGTGGTCGCCGTCGTCTTCCTCGCCCAGCTCAGCGGCATCGAACTGGGCTTGAGCAGGGTCATTGAAATCAGGTGAGTCGCGGTTAAATCTCTCTCTCTTCGGTCCTCGAGTGAAAACGATGTTAAAAAACCATCCGTCGTTGCGTTGGTCAGGAAGACGTAACACGGCATGTTTAGGACACGAGAAGAACCGTTCTGCATGACTGTGTCTTCATCAACCGACTCGAGTCGCTCAGTGAGCAGCCGGTGTGTTTCGTCTGCAGCGTGTTGGCGGGCATCTCCAGCCTCAGCGCAGCAGGGATCCCGGCGACGGGAGCCGTGACCACCCTCTTCGTTCTGGAGGTGGCGGGCTTACCCACGGGAACGCCTCCATCTTGTTCGCCGTGGAATGGATCCTGTAAGTTCCAGTGCTTTCCTCGAATCGTCATCAACAGCGTCACGCAGATGTATTCTCTGCTTTCATAGCACACGACGGTTTCCCTCTTTCAGAGACTGCCTCAACACGGTCGTTAATGTCTGGTCGGACTGCATCTGCGTGGAAATTGTCAACGCCCTGTCCCAAAGGGAACTGGAGGATATAGAGCAAGAAGAGCAGGTGGCGAGAGCAGGTGACCTTCTCGCCACGTATATTTGGAGAGAGCGTGTGTGTGTGTGTGTGTGTGTGTGTGTGTGTGTGTGTGTGTGTGTGTAGAGGGCTTTTAAAAGTAGATACAATATGATGGATCATCGAGGTCTGGGTCGTGGAATTCCTGCGACCGACTACGCCACTGCCCTGTTGAGACTCCGCCCACTCCTCCTCTCTACCGCCATCTGCCTGATGGATCGTGGAGGTCTCCATCGTGGAATATGCCGACTACCAACTCTTCATCCACTCTGTCACATCCATTGAATGTGTTTAACTCTCATGATTCCTTCTGGTCACATGACATCTATTGTTCTGTCCATCCTGGAGAGGGATCCTCCTCTGTTCTCTCCTCAAGGGTTCTGACCTTTTCCCCCCTGAAGGGTTGTTTGGGAGTTGTTCCTGATCCGATGTGAGGTCAAAGGTCAGGGATGTCTATGTGTGCAGATTGTAAAGCACTCCGAGACACATTTGTAATTTGTGAAATTGGGCTCTACAAATAAAGTGAATTGAATTGAATGAAACCAGGCCCGTTGGACATCAGACATGGAACATGTGGAGACTCTCCAACATGTGCTCTGGCTCTTCCACTTTGTCACGCCATTGATGGCTGCGTTGTGTTTTGTCATCTCAGACGCCGAGTGATGACGTCGAGGGACGCGTCACGCCGGGGTCAGCAGGTCAGCAGGTCAGCAGGTCAGCAGGTCAGCAGGTCCATTTCACCCCCTGAGGCTGATGAGTTCCATCACATATTGTAACAGTTTAGCTCCACGCCTTCCTTTTTGTATTTGTTGTTTTCATCCTGTCACTATCATGTCATTCCAGATCCTGCTTCCCAACTCCCTCCACCTGCCACCTCCACCTGCCACCTCCACCGCCGCCTCCACCTGCCACCTCCACCTGCCGCCTCCACCTGCCGCCTCCACCTGCCGCCTCCACCTGCCACCTCCGCCTCCACCTGCCGCCTCCACCTGCCACCTGCCACCTCCGCCTTCACCTGCCACCTCCGCCTCCACCTGCCACCGCCGCCTCCACCTGCCACCTCCGCCTCCACCTGCCACCTCCACCGCCGCCTCCACCTGCCACCTCCGCCTCCACCTGCCACCGCCGCATCCACCTGCCACCGCCGCATCCACCTGCCGCCTCCACCTGCCACCGCCGCCTCCACCTGCCACCGCCGCCTCCACCTGCCACCGCCGCCTCCACCTGCCACCGCCGCCTCCACCTGCCACCTCCGCCTCCACCTGCCACCGCCGCCTTCACCTGCCACCGCCACCTCCACCTGCCGGCTCCACCTGCCGCCGCCACCTCCACCTGCCGCCTCCACCTGCCACCGCCGCCTCCACCTGCCACCGCCGCCTCCACCTGCCGCCTCCACCTGCCACCGCCGCCTTCACCTGCCACCGCCGCCTCCACCTGCCACCGCCGCCTCCACCTGCCGCCTCCACCTGCCGCCTCCACCTCCACCTGCCGCCTCCACCTGCCACCGCCGCCTTCACCTGCCACCTCCGCCTATTTAGTTTTTTAGTATTTAGTTTTTTTTAATTTAGTCTCTCTCTCCCTCCCTCCCTCACTATCTACACACTATTGTCTACACACTATCTACACACTATTATCTACACACTATATACACATTATCTACACATTATATGCACATTATCTACATATTATTTACATATTATTTACATAATATACATATTATCTATATATTATCTATATATTATCTTAACATTATCTACACATTATTATCTACACATTATCTACACATCATATACACATTATCTACATAATATACATATTATCTATATATTATCTTAACATTATCTACACATTATTATCTACACATCATTTACACATTATATACACTTTATCTTCATATTATTTACATAATATATACATATTATCGATATATTATCTTAACATTATCTACACATTATTATCTATACAATATTATCTATGCGTTATCTACACATTATCTACATAATTCCAGGCTACAGCCCTCCAAATTAAATCAAAGAAATAATAAAAGATCAAATAATTAATTAATTTAGTCTGAGCCTCTGGTCATTGGTTGTTTTTGTAATAATTAAAAACTGCATTCATTAGTTGGAATGCTTCAGCAGTCCAACTCTTGTTCTTGTCTTCTTTATTAAACTTCTTTATATTATTATTCTATTTCTTCCGTACCTTTTTTGTCCCTTTCCATCTCCTTCATATATTCAGCTATTTAAACAATTCTAATATAAAAAAATTCAGCTTCTTCAGGATTAGATTGGAATGACCTTTCAATTTCAAATGTTTCAAATTTGTGTATATTTAAATACTTTGATGTTATTTTTAATTCATCAGATCCTATGGAGAAAATCTTCAACTGTAAAAAGCTTACAGTATCTTCATATCTCTGTCAGTATATGTGACCAAATGACCAGTTTGTGTAAGATCTCTCCTGTTCTCAAAATGCCGCCTGTGTGCCATAACATGTAGCATACTAAAGTAATGGAAATGGGAAATGTCTGTCTATAATAGTCTGTTTCCTTCTTCTGTCATCTCCCATAACATGTTATATCTCCTCTTATATCTCCCCTATTTTTCCTGTCTAATTCTCCGACCATTCTGCCTCTCCATGAATTAATTATGTCTGTTAAAGACTGACAGATGGCTCCTCACTGTCACCAAACCCCCCTGTCTGTCTCGAAACTCGCAAACAAATAAATAAAACACAAAATCCTTTTATATAAGCACCCTGGGATAACTTCTTCCTGTCTGTCTCATTCCGTGGTGCTCCGCATTGTCCCTCCCTCCTGTCTCAACTTCTCTATGGGTCTGTCTCTCCTTCCAGGTCTGTCTCAACCAGCCTGTCTCCCAGCCCAAAAACCAGCCCAATGTCAGAACTCAAAATACGCCTGTCCATATACACTGCTTTTGTCTGCTATCATTGCCTGTCTTGTAATATCTCTTCAAAAGTAGCCCAATTCTCTCCCTTCCTGTCTGTCTCTCCCCTCCTGTCTGTCTCTCCCTTCCTGTCTGTCTCTCCCTTCCTGTCTGTCTCTCCCCTCCTGTCTGTCTCTCCCTTCCTGTCTGTCTCTCCCTTTCCTGTCTGTCTCTCCCCTCCCTGTCTGTCTCTCCCTTTCCTGTCTGTCTCTCCCCCTCCTGTCTGTCTCTCCCTCCTGTCTGTCTCTCCCCTCCTGTCTGTCTCTCCCCTTCCTGTCTGTCTCTCCCCTCCTGTCTGTCTCTCCCTCCTGTCTGTCTCTCCCCTTCCTGTCTGTCTCTCCCCTTCCTGTCTGTCTCTCCCTCCCTGTCTGTCTCTCCCTTTCCTGTCTGTCTCTCCCCCTCCTGTCTGTCTCTCCCCCTCCTGTCTGTCTCTCCCTTCCTGTCTGTCTCTCCCTCCTGTCTGTCTCTATACCTGTCTGTCTCTCCCTTCCTGTCTGTCTCTCCTCCTGTCTGTCTCTCCCTCCTGTCTGTCTCTCCCTTCCTGTCTGTCTCTCCCTCCTGTCTGTCTCTCCCTCCTGTCTGTCTCTCCTTCCTGTCTGTCTCTCCTCCTGTCTGTCTCTCCTCCTGTCTGTCTCTCCCTCCTGTCTGTCTCTCCCTCCTGTCTGTCTCTCCTTCCTGTCTGTCTCTCCCTCCTGTCTGTCTCTCCCTCCTGTCTGTCTCTCCCTCCTGTCTGTCTCTCCTTCCTGTCTGTCTCTCCCTCCTGTCTGTCTCTCCTCCTGCTGTCTCTCCTCCATGTCTGTCTCTCCCCTTCCTGTCTGTCTCTCCCTCCTGTCTGTCTCTCCCTTCCTGTCTGTCTCTCCCCTCCATGTCTGTCTCTCCCCTTCCTGTCTGTCTCTCTCCTCCATGTCTGTCTCTCCCTTCCTGTCTCTCCCCTTCCTGTCTGTCTCTCTCCTCCATGTCTGTCTCTCCCTCCTGTCTGTCTCTCCCCTTCCTGTCTGTCTCTCTCCTCCATGTCTGTCTCTCCCTTCCTGTCTGTCTCTCCTTCCTGTCTGTCTCTCCCCTTCCTGTCTGTCTCTCCCCTTCCTGTCTGTCTCTGTCCTCCATGTCTGTCTCTCCCTTCCTGTCTGTCTCTCTCCTCCATGTCTGTCTCTCCCTTCCTGTCTGTCTCTCCCTTCCTGTCTGTCTCTCCCCTCCTGTCTGTCTCTCCCTTCCTGTCTGTCTCTCCCTCCCTGTCTGTCTCTCCCTTCCTGTCTGTCTCTCCCCTTCCTGTCTGTCTCACGTCCTGTCTGTCTCACGTCCTGTCTGTCTCACGTCCTGTCTGTCTCACGTCCTGTCTGTCTCACGTCCTGTCTGTCTCTCTCTCCTGTCTGTCTCTCCCCTTCCTGTCTGTCTCTCCCTTCCTGTCTGTCTCTCCCCTTCCTGTCTGTCTCTCCCTTCCTGTCTGTCTCTCCCCTCCTGTCTGTCTCTCCCTTCCTGTCTGTCTCTCCCTTCCTGTCTGTCTCTCCCTTCCTGTCTGTCTCTCCCTTCCTGTCTGTCTCTCCCTTCCTGTCTGTCTCTCCCTTCCTGTCTGTCTCTCCCTTCCTGTCTGTCTCTCCCTCCTGTCTGTCTCTCCCTTCCTGTCTGTCTCTCCCCTTCCTGTCTGTCTCTCCCCTTCCTGTCTGTCTCTCCCTCCTGTCTGTCTCTCCCTTCCTGTCTGTCTCTCCCTCCTGTCTGTCTCTCCCTTCCTGTCTGTCTCTCCCTTCCTGTCTGTCTCTCCCTTCCTGTCTGTCTCTCCCTTCCTGTCTGTCTCTCCCTCCTGTCTGTCTCTCCCCTCCTGTCTGTCTCTCCCTCCTGTCTGTCTCTCCCTTCCTGTCTGTCTCTCCCTTCCTGTCTGTCTCTCCCTTCCTGTCTGTCTCTCCCCTCCATGTCTGTCTCTCTCCTCCATGTCTGTCTCTCTCCTCCATGTCTGTCTCTCTCCTCCATGTCTGTCTCTCCCTCCTGTCTGTCTCTCCTCCATGTCTGTCTCTCCCTTCCTGTCTGTCTCTCCCCTCCATGTCTGTCTCTCCCTCCATGTCTGTCTCTCTCCTCCATGTCTGTCTCTCCCTTCCTGTCTGTCTCTCCCTTCCTGTCTGTCTCTCCTCCATGTCTGTCTCTCCCTCCTGTCTGTCTCTCCCTTCCTGTCTGTCTCTCCCCTCCTGTCTGTCTCTCTCCTGTCTGTCTCTCTCATGTCTGTCTCTCTCCTGTCTGTCTCTCCCTCCTGTCTGTCTCTCCTCCTGTCTGTCTCTCCCTCCTGTCTGTATCTCCTCCTGTCTGTCTCTCCCCTTCCTGTCTGTCTCTCCCCTCCTGTCTGTCTCTCCCCCTCCTGTCTGTCTCTCCCCTTCCATAACTCTGATCCTAAAGACGTCTAGATTAGGAGATGCTCAAAGCTTTTGTGAACGTTTACATGTCCTTAAATATTTTTTAGGTTTAGAAATGAGAGTTTAATCGCAGTTCAGAAAATGTTCCTGTTTCCTTAAAAAAAGTTAAAATGTCGTCAGGTTTTCAATGGAGATGACTGAGGAGAAAGCTGGACTTCTCCCCTCGTTAAGGCTTCTCTAGAAAAATCTGGAAAACTGTTGGATTCCACAGTCACATGTCTACGACAAGCACAAGATTCCCTACTACTTTATCAAAAAATAATGTCTAAAGAGAAAGAATTGTGGCCATTTGAAACATGAAAAGTATTTCCCCTCTATTCCTGAAGAAGCTGAATTTTTTAATATTTGAATGGTTCAAATAGCTGAATATATGAAGGAGAAGAAGAGGGACAAAAAAGGTACGGAAGAAATAGAATAAAAAAGAGAAGTTTAAATAAAGATGACAAGAACAAGAGTTGGACTGCTGAAGCATTCCAACTAAATATAAGTAGTAAAATAAAGTACAGATACCCAAAAAAACTACTTCAGTAAAGTAACAAAGTACTTCTACTTCGTTACTATACACCACTGGGAAGAGGCAATAGTACATTTAAATCTTCGGGTATCTGAATCACTTTGTCCTTCATACTAAGTTCAAGAATGTGCAACAACACAGACATCTTAATTAAAAGTAAGAATGACTAATGAGTATTTTATTTAAACACATATACACACACACACACACACACACACAGTCAATCACCGTCTTTCTCCCAAATGCAATGAGCAGTGGTCTCAGACAGCTGCAGGGTTTGTTGGTTCCATAACAATTTAATTGAGCAAATCTTCTCTTTTTCCACCGAGGTAATGAGCGTCTCAGTTTTACACGGATTAAAACATCTCCAGGGTTGGAAACAAGGATTTTAACTTCAGCATTATTATCTGCCTTTATCTATCAAGCCAATTTTCCAGCCCCGTGATTATTTGTGCTAAATTTGTATAAATGTAAAAACGCTTATTTTCAAAACATCGGTAGTGAAGAAGCGCAGAACAGAAGCTGTTAACAGAGGTAACTGTACTTTACATCTGAGATGAGAACGATTTATTTCATATTAGGACTAAACCAGAGTAAACCACAGACAACAAACGTTTTTTAAATCTTACATACATTTTGGGGGGGGGGGGGGGGTCGATGTGCACTTCTTATACAATGCACGGCAAGACTGAAAAAGTAATTACCCTTTCACACTAGCTTAATGGATTATGAAAAAGAATAAGCCGTTACAACAGAGATCATTTGGAAGTAGCTTCCAGAGTTGGTGAGACTGGGCCTGGTTGATTGTTTCCTGGCGAGAGACGATTGGAGATGGAGGGCAAATTGTTCCAGACCTGTGAGCTGCTGGAATCAAGCCCCGCCCCTTTTGTGGAGGTCTTAATTGGTTGATGTGCAGATGAAGGAAGGAGCAACCTCTGCAGACACACACACACACACACACACAGCCTAGTTTCCCTCCAATTAAGAGTTGTATCATGAGGTCTCTTAACTGGGTGTTCAATGTGTACTTTTTTTTTAAATGGTTTATTTAATAAGGGACAGTGCACATTGATAAAAACATTTCAGTAAATGTGCCAGAGTTAGCCAAGAGGCTATTTTTCATCTGTAGTCCCAATGATGCTGATGTTAAGAACAAACCTAAAAACATAAGATTACAAATACAATCTACAGACAAAGCAAATAAAATAAGGGAGAACAATGTTAAAATGGACAGAATAAAAACATCATGTCAGAGACACGATGTAAAAGCATACAGACTAAATGAAATATATAACTTACAAACAGTTGAACGACAAGAGAAGACACGCAGGTGGAGTAAATGGTCGACGAGCAAAGTCAAGACATACAGAGACCGGACAACAGACAGACAGACAAAGTGTAGTCCAACCCGGACAGATGGAGGAGGTAGGAGCCGTTACAGTCTAGTGCTGACAGAGCTGGGTAGTAATGAACTTGAATAATGACGTCCACTAAGAACTAAACTGCAGAGCGTTCGATGCTAGTGCCACCTTCCTGCTGGCTTTAACACTAATGTGGAGTAGACAAGATATATACACACACATATATATATGATATATATTTACATATATACACATATATATAGCCATATATATACATATATATACACATATACAGTGCATCCGGAAAGTATTCACAGCGCTTCATTTTTTCCACATTTTGTTATGTTACAGCCTTATTCCAAAATGGATTAAATTAATTATTTTCCTCAACATTCTACACACAAAAACCCATAATGACAAAGTGAAAACAGTTTTTTGCAAATTTTTGCAAATCTGTTAAAAATAAAGAAAGAAAACATAACATGTACATAAGCATTCACAGCCTTTGCTCAATACTTTGTTGAAGCACCTTTGGCAGCAATTACAGCCTCAAGTCTTCTTGGGTATGATGCCACAAGCGTGACACACCTATTTCTGGGCAGTTTCTCCCATTCTTCTTTGCAGAACCTCTCAAGTTCCATCAGGTTGGAATGTAGCGTCGGTGCACAGCCATTTTCAGATCTCTCCAGAGATGTTCAATGGGGTTCAAGTCAGGGCTCTGGCTGGGCCACTCCTGGACATTCACAGAGTCGTCCCGAAGCCACTCCTTTGTTATCGTGGCTGTGTGCTTCGGGTCGTTGTCCTGTTGGAAGATGAACCGTCGCCCCACTCTGAGGTCCAGAGCGCTTTGGAGCATGTTTTCATCGAGGATGTCTCTGTACATTGCTGCATTCATCTTTACCTCAATCCTGACTGGTCTCCCAGTTCCTCCCACTGAAAAACATCCCCACAGCATGATGCTGCCACCACCATGCTTCACTGTAGGGATGGCATTGGCCAGGTGATGAGCAGTGCCTGGTTTCCTCCAGACATGACGCTTGGCATTCAGCCCAAAGAGTTCAATCTTTGTTTCATCAGACCAGAGAATTTTGTTTCTCATGGTCCGAGAGTCCTTCAGGTGCTTTTTTGCAAACTCTAGGCGGGCTGTCATGTGCTTTTTACTGAGGAGTGGCTTCCGTCTGGCCACTCTACCAAACAGGCCTGATTTGTGGAGTGCTGCAGAGATGGTTGTCCTTCTGGAAGGTTCTCCTCTCTTCATAGAACAACACTGGAGCTCTGTCAGAGTGACCATCGGGTTCCTGGTCACCTCCCTGACTAAGGCCCTTCTCCCCCGATCGCTCAGTCTGGCTGGGCGGCCAACTCTAGGAAGAGTCCTGGTGGTTCCAAACTTCTTCCATGTCCGGATGATGGAGGCCACTGTGCTCATTGGGACTTTCAATGCTGCAGAAATCTTTCTGTACCCTTCGCCAGATCTGTGCCTCGGTACAATTCTGTCTCGGCGGTCTATAGATAATTCCTTGAACTTCATGGCTTGGTTTATGCTCTGATATGCACTGTCAACTGTGATACCTTATATAGACAGGTGTGTGCCTTTCTCAATCATGTCCAATCAACTGAATTTAGCACAGGTGGCCTCCAATCAAACATCTCAAGGATGATCAGTGGAAACAGGATGCACCTGAGCTACATTTTGAGTGTCATGGCAAAGGCTGTGAATACTTATGTACATGTTATGTTTTCTTTCTTTATTTTTAACAGATTTGCAAAAATTTGCAAAAAACTGTTTTCACTTTGTCATTATGGGTTGTTGTGTGTAGAATGTTGAGGAAAATAATGAATTTAATCCATTTTGGAATAAGGCTGTAACATAACAAAATGTGGAAAAAGTGAAGCGCTGTGAATACTTTCCGGATGCACTGTAGATATATATATATATACACACACATACACACAACTGCTTTTGCATTTCTGGTTTGTTGGTAAACTGCATTTAGTTGTCTTGGTACTTTGACTCTACACAATAACAATTAAGTTAAATCGTATCCATATATCCTGATGAACTGAGAGCAGTTTAATTTAAGTCATGTCTCACTCTGTGAGTTTCATTTGACGGATGAGGCCTGCGGGGAGACAGCGTCGGTAATACCCGTGAAATAAAAAAAGATTGAAGACCATTTAGAAACATCATTTTGTGAAACAAATGTTTTCATTATTATCCTTTAATTATCTAGTGCGCTGGTTCCCACCACTGCAGTGAGATGCTTAGAGAGCAGAGGGAAGCAGAACAACACCTTTTAAAATGAGTTTTTCAATAGTTTCTTTTTTGTTGTTGCAGATGAATTTCATCCCATCTTGAAATGTGTGAAACAAATTGCTCTCCCAAAAAATAACAAACATGCAGATATTTTACTCTACACAGTGCAGGTTTGTGCTGCTTGAAAAAAATACAGCAGATTAAATGTTTAAATGACCTTTCTATAAACAGCGCTCCGGTTGCTCCGGTGGATCCACTCCGACATCTGCGGCGTCCCTGGAACCGGTTCACAGCGAGCGGCCTGGAGACGCGCTGCTGCTGCTGCAGGGCGGGTTGAATGCATATGCCACCAAATAAGTTTAGAGACCGCAACGCCTGAATCTTTAACCACATCTGTCTGGCAGGCCGGCTCCCACAAGAGGAGTGAGAAACACAGCCTTGTTAAAGTGTGGCCGACCCGTGGCGAGTTAACGGTGATGGGCTCGTTACCCTCACATGAGGTGCACCCGGTTGTTGAAGCAGCGGCACAATGACGAGCCTGTTCCGCCCCGATGGACGTCAACAGCATCACATGTCACCACAAAGTCTTTCTACAGCTTCAATGTGCAGCCAAAATAACTGAACATGTGTCAGTCAAAATACTTACATCCTGGACTGTCAAATGGACTCTTCCCTCCCTCTTTCTTCACATAGACGAGGCAATTTAAGCAGCTGCATTTTACACCAAATAGAAAAAAAAGGCAGAGGATTAACCTGAATCTTTCAGTGAAGTAGGGGGGAGGGGGGGGGGGGTCCATAAAGAGCCTGTTAGTCACAGTACAACACACTGATGATCTGGCTCTCTGCAGACTGAGCTGGGTAAACACTTATTTTAGGTCGAGTGAACCACATGGGAGTCTGAGACTGCCTCCTTGCCCAGAACAACCCCCTGAGAGACTGGGTCACCGTGGATCTACTCCACTCTGGAACGCAGACAAACGGACACAACTGGGGGGAAAAAAAGAGAGTAAGGACAAAAACACAAACATAAAGCCTCACATCGCTTTTATTTATTTTTGCATGATTAGCAAATCAATGCGGGGTAGATTAGTTGTAAAGTAGGGGGTATGCGAAGTAAAGTGCACCAACGGAGAAGAAGGAGAGTAAAGTCGGAGGGCTGCATCCTCGACACGCAGGCAAATTATATTCTGTGTGAAGGTGGAATCAAACAGAGCTGGTTTTCAACGCTTTTGTACTGAACCGATGAGCATGCGTTGGCTTCGCGTGGGCTTCTGGAGACGCATCAATCAGCCGTGATACGCAGAACTGGAAAATTAACTGGAGACGCCTCCCTGTGGCGTCGAACAGCGCCGAGGACACGTCGTCACGGGTTCTTCGGTGGTCAGGGGAATGAAAGAGGAGAACGTCTTCACTGCGGCTGTGACCGACGCCCTGGTCCATGGAGACGGTCTGCACATGTAACATTCAAAGGATGTAGGATTCCTCGGGTAACTCGCCCAGCAGTTCATCCAGGTCATCGTCTGCACAACAGACAAGACGCAGATGGATTAGAACATCGAATGCGTCGTCACATGCAATTCACTCCAATTCGACTGACATAACTTCCTGCCTGGGGGAAGCGTTGAGAAAAGAAAAGTGTGAGGAGTATGTAATCTTCACAGCTGCTTCAAAGACCGTCGGGGGCATTGTTCCCCTTCATTGGACGGCTGTAGAAATGACCCACACGCTTCAACCATCGGGCTGATGTGGGCATCTTCATGATGTGTGAATCAGTCTCTTATTCAAGTGATCAGCTCTGCAACAATCAGAGTTACAGCTACTGGAGCGGAGAGAGGCGGGGCCTCACGAACACGAAGATGACCCGGTTCAAACCGTGAGTCACTTGTTCAGAACTAAAATCGGCTCAATTAACTGTAATTTGGAAAATAAACACACATTTTCTCGGTTGTATTTTACAAAGGATGGAGGGATTTATTTGTTGCTGAGCTGAACCCTCTACTGCAGGTCGACTACTACAGCCTCTGTTTTCCTAGAGCAGTCACTGCCTCTCACATAGGTGGACACCTCGACATGTGGACAGGAGGACTGGGCCTGCTGGGATTTATTGAACTCTTTTGGGGATTTGATTTGATTTAAAATTCTATATTTTCCTCAATCTGTTTCCTTGCTGCTGGAACCAGAGCATTTCCTCTCCTCGATATCTACAAAGCCTTTTCTTTTTTTCCTCTGATACTTCTTAATGGAATTTCTGCTCTGGTGATGGATCAAAGTTATTAAGATTCATCCTCTGGGAGGTTAATAGTCTATTCAGTAAAAGTGGCTGGAATATCTGACTCGGACTGATGGAAATATACATACATACGTGTCCTATAGTTATTAGGCCAATAATTGTGAGTTGGAGGCTGATCTGACTCATGATGTCATTATAAAACACAAACGCAGGCTCCAGTGTCTTGTTTTGCGAATAACGGTTCGCTTTACCGTTTACGGCAAAAAGCAGAGTAATCAAAGTGAAATCTTTGGTTGGTTGCAGCTCTGGTGCTGACCAACCAGGAGCCTCTGAGTTCGGGTCAAGCGCCTCAAAGCGTCACCGCGCTCTGTCGCTGGTTTCCTCCGCACAACTGAATCTCATCGCCGCGTGCCACTTCAGGCGACGAGCATGGAGGTCGCTCCTTCATCACTCGTGGTGCTACACATGAGAGGCCTCACCTGCATCCCAGCCCGCGTCCAGTGGCGCTGGGCTCCCAGCATGCTCTTGGGGGCCTTTGCCGGAGCCGGCCCGAGTGTCGCTCGGGGCTTTCGGGTGTTCCCCTCCCTCGTCGTCCTCCTCGTCAAACACCAGCTGCATCCGAGACACGGTCCCCTGGAGGACGGCGGGGGGGGAGCCCGCTTGGGACATCGGCTCCTGGATGGAAAAACGGACAAAATAAATAACATAGAGAATGCCATGAAGGGACCGCGGACAGCTTGACGCATTATTCTGGACGACAGACTTCATGTTTGTCGGACGGTGCCATTCTGGCTCCCGGCAGACGGCCGCTCACCAGGAGGGGCGGGGGCAGCCGAGTGGAGGACAGACCCACTCCGTCGGGGGCGTAGATCCTCAGCAGGTTGTTGGGGGTCACGTTCAGGTAATGGTTGCGATGGGAGGGGGAAAACACGCCCACCTGTTCACAGAGCGAGCCGGGGACACGTTTACAACCGCGGGGCGGGGCGACGCGTGAACGCGACAGCGCAGCGACCGCCGTTCAACTTCAGTGGAGTGGAAGCGGCGAGTCTCACTTGTTTGAGCAGCAGCACCGAGCCGACCTTCAGCTCCTCCGCTCGGTCCTCCAGGAGGCGCCGGTGCACCGTGCCCTGAATCTCCCCTTCGGTCCAAAAACATTATTCAGAGGAGAGTGAGAGAAACGAACAAGAGCGTCATTCAAACACAGAGATGTCATGCAGGTCCAAGACATCCTGAGGTCGTCTACGCTCACCGGACATCTCTCGTAATAAGAGGGAAGAGAACATTAAAATAAAGAGGTTTTGAACCTCTGAAACTAAATATGATCAAAGACATGCTATATTTAAGAAAATTAACTCTCTTGACCCTCCTGTTACCTTTAGGGTCAATCTGACCCCATTCAATGTTTAACGTCGGTGTTCTTTGGGGTCAATTTGACCCCAGGCTGTTTTTCACTGTGTCAAACATATAAGAAATATCAACTTATTTATATATTTAAAGGGCTATTTAGGTAGTCAACAAACAAACATAAAGTACCTCACACTTAAACTTGGGAAACAATATTAATTCTAATAATTTTCTGGAGGTTTTAATGGCTGGGGTCAAATTGACCCCGAGGGTAAAATATGTGAGTGAATGTAAAGCTAACAGGAGGGTTAAGAGAGGACCACTTGAAAGAACTGCAGTCACTTCACTGTTGGCTTCACTTTTCAGACGTGGAGGTTATCACTTCCAACATCGTCACACTCATGACAGACAACTAAAGAAATACAATAACTGACAGAAACCCATGCAACCAGAGAGTGTTGCAGCAACAGCCATCGTCAGCATCGATTAAATCAGGCAATGTCTTTGCGATCTATCTTTTACTCAAAATGGCCACAGCCGATGGATGAATGGCCGGACCCGCTGACGGAGGCCCTTTACTGACGGAGCGCTCCCTCTTGGTGTCACGAGCACTTTACACCCGCCCACTGCTGATGCCAATCAACGACAATTGAATCCCTAATCAGCACTCGAGTCCCGCGCCGACGACAACATCCATTCCCGAGTGTTCGCAATCAGCACACCTGGTGCGGCCGCCCTCTGGGAGGACGAGGATCAGACACAAAAGGGCAAAGGCTTAAGACGGCGGAGGAGAAGGAGAAGGGGCGAAAGAAAGAAGGCGGCAGCAGCGAGGAGTGCATACTGTACTAGAAATGTATATAATTAAGCGTTACTGGCGACCAGATCTCCCTCTTTCTATTCGCCGTCCCTCCACCTTGTATTCAACTTGATGCACATTTATACAGCGAGACGGTGGGAGTCTGTCTCCGAGTGTCCCCTACCCGTCGGGTCTCTAAACACGGCCTTGGCATCGGCGTGCGTGTGGATGATGCTCTTCAGGAGCACGGCCATGTTGGGCACTTTGTTTTTGGCCAGCTGCTTCAGGGCCGCCTGCAGGGACACAGCCGACATGTCAAATAACACCGCACATTATATGAGATCCACTTCCACCCATATCACATCAAATTCATGAATGTATCCGTCAAGTATTTTTTCAATAGAAAGCTTTCATTTGTCGTATAGGATAGTGAACTCTATATTATATTGTTGGTCAGATAAAACAAGCAATTCCAAAAAGACAGCCTTGAGCTCTGGGAGATTATAATGCGTTCCTATTTTCGGAAATTTTATAAACTCGATTATTCAAAGAAATAATGCTCAAATTCACAACACAAAATAACAAATACATTCATTAATAACAGTAGAATACCTGCAGCCAGGAATTCTTCCAATGTTCCTATAACGGTCAAATGTTTCTATGTCAGCCGCGAAGGTCGCGTCTTGAAGTTTGTATACAAGCGTTAACATTTCTTTAAATAAAAGTTTTAGATCATTTTTTATTCAATCACTTAATTTGGAGAAAAAACATTTAAACATTTCTGGCGCCGTCTGCTGGTCGCATTGAGAAAGACGCACAAAGGATCTGGAATCAAGCCTCCCGATTGAGAACATTGTGGAAGAAAACGAATCTGATGAATGCTCATCGTTTATGTATTTACTGTCGGGCTGATCTGCGTTAGCGCCAACATGTCCACCCGACAGAAGGGGGCGGGGCTGCGTGTTAACTTGTTCCTTCACGCCAGCGGGGGGGTTTCGGGAAGCCGAGGTTCACGTAAACGGCTTCACCTGAACGAGCCTCCCCGACTCCGGCTGAACACAGCAGTTATTCCTCGGGAGTCGACGCACGGAGCGTCAGAAGAACAGCGGCGTCCCCGTTAGCGTGACTGATGGTTTGTAATTACACAACACCTCAGCTGCAGCTCCTCCATTTGTCCTGATTATGCCAATAGACCTCCCGCAGCGACACACTGTTGTTGCGGAGGATAAATATTTAAATATAAATATAAATGCACTCGCCGCAAAACGCTTCAACCGGACTGAAAGAAGAGTTTTAGTGCGTCGCCTTCGTCGCGGTTTATCTTGAGAAGTGAACAACAAGAGGATCCGCAGTAACGGGCAATCACCTTGCGCAGCACCATGACGACACTGTAAGAGTGCAGGAAGCATGAGGGGTTCCTCTCGTCCAATCCCATCTCGGCCTTCATCGCCGCCCAGCCACCGGCGCAGAACTCGTCTTCGTCAGTCTGTGAGCTGGAGACCTGCGCATCGAGTCAAAGCGGTTTCAAAATAAAAAGGCATACAAACCACTAGTCATGTCACAAATATGGAAGCATGTTGTTAAAGTTCATTCATAACTATATTATGTTCAGCTGACGGGAACATTTCTACTCATCGCTCCTCTGTTCCAAACATTTCTCTCCGGAACTTGACAAAAACATGAATTCTGTGGATCTCGAGGACCTGAACCAATCACAGAACGACCCTGACGCACTCCGCTGCGATTACCTGGCTGGGCGACCGGGCCACAACGCCGTGAGCGGGAGTCTGAGGGACGGAGACCACGATGTCGTCCAGGTTCTGACCCTGTGGCTGAGGCAGAGGAAACGTAAATATTAAGCGGCCCCGTGGCGGGAAAAACAAAACACAACCGGTGGATTTCCTCGACGGTCATTTGATTCGAGCTCCGGCGACACACAACGCGGAGCTGA
Organism: Pseudoliparis swirei; assembly: GCF_029220125.1. Lineage (NCBI taxonomy): Eukaryota > Metazoa > Chordata > Actinopteri > Perciformes > Liparidae > Pseudoliparis > Pseudoliparis swirei. The sequence continues at coordinate 14,654,531 of NC_079410.1, read as the reverse complement.
CAATGAGGGATCACATGTGGCAACACGCTGCAACCATGCAGACACTAAGAGGACTTTCAGACGAGGGGGGGGGGGGGGGGCAAGGGGAGACCAACCTGCTGAGGCAGGAATCCAGCGGGGCCGGGGAAGCGCCTGGTCCTCGGCTGATGAGGCTCAGACCGAGGCCTCTTGCTCGGGAGCTTATTGGAGGCCGAGACCAACTGGACCAGGCGGTTGGTGAAGACCGGTGTGTGGAGGGGATGAGGGCTCAGAGACGGGGAGGAAGAGGGCGCCGGGGAGACGGTCTCAAAGAGGGCGCGGCCCCGAGGGGAGGGTCCCGGAGTGGCCCACGACCTCCGGGGCCGGGCTATTGTCCGGGAAATGGGGCCGGGGCCAGGAGAAGACGCGGTAAGGCCCGGGAACACACCGGGGCTCGGTGGCGGGGCCGACAGGTGAGCAGGGCGGGGATTTGGGGATCGTAAAAGAGGAGTGGAGGAGGCCTGAGAGGGCAGCTTATGACCAAATGAGCCAGAAGCCTGGCGCGCGGTGCCGAAGTCTCTCGGGGGCCGATCGGGGCGCGTCTGAACCGCCCCACAGTTTGGAGGACGCAGCGTCTTGCACGACGATGCAGGTGGGCCTCGAGCAGGAGGCGGCGCCGTCTGGCGGTCGCACTCATCCAGGTCCGCGAGGTCCACGTCCCAATCGTCAAAATCGTCAAAATCGTCCCGAGCCGCGGCGGGCTCCGGCGGGCCCTCCGTCACGGCGGGACTCCGTTGCAAAGCCAAATTAGGCCGAGAGGCGTCCGGTGCGGGAGGAAGTGGCTGCGCGGAGGAAGCGGAGGAGGGCCGTCTCAAACCCTGACCCGGAGCGGTTTGTCCAGCGGCAGTGTGCGTGCTCTCGCTCTGTGATGCGGCGCCATGACACCGGGCTGCAGATCGCTCGCCGGCCGGCTGGAGGCAGTTTGTCTCCGGCCCTCTGAGAGAGACGGAGGAAGCCCGCAGCGAGCAGGACGCCACGGCAGCTGGCACCACGGCTGGGCCAGACGACGAGCCGGCAGCCCAGTCTGTCCCGAGCAGGTCCTGGGAAACACACACACACAGAGTGAGAGAGGGGTGACACACACACACACAGTAATAATTCAGACTTCTATAGCGCTTGTCTAGGTACACAAAGACGCTTTAAACAGTGAGAGCGATGTGACACACACATACAGTGAGAGAGCGGTCACACACGCGCGCACACACACACACACACACACACACACACACACACACACACACACACACACACACACACACACACACACACACACACACACACACACACACACACACACACACACACACACACACACACACACACACACACAGGTGACGGGAGGAGGGTGGTCGTCCTGGATCAGTTAAGTGACATCAGGTGTGTCTTCCTGCTGGTACTCACCTCATCGTCGAAGTCCTCCCCGATGCTGAACAGGCCACTTAATTTGCAGGTCTGTAACAAGAGGGAACGACACACCGATGACCTGGCTTAACAGCACGCTCATCAATTAACATCAAGGTGCTCCCCCCCCCCCTACCATATGAAACCTAATAAACACATCATGAAGTGCCACACCACATATTTAACCTGCGCATTAACCATGCTGTGAGCAGATGGTAGCTGCGGTAGCTCAAACTGTTTTGAGTTGTGCTTCACTTACCATCGCAGCGATGAAAAGCCGGACTTGATCAATCTGGACACCAAACTTACCGAGACATCGAACGCCATTCAGTGACTGCGTGTAGACATGACTTGTTGTTGTGTTCACGTGCCTTCAACGTCCCACATGAACGCTGCTAGGCAGCGAGCTAACTGGTTGAAAACTGCGGCTTCTTGGTGCCCCGCGCCGTCACGTTCAAACACAGCGTGATGACGTAGGCCCGTGTTTGTACAAAGAGTGTTGAGCGAGATGACTCACTCCCTGAATGCAAGGACTACGTTTAACGTGTAATTCATGGTTTGTGTCGTATATTATCAGTGTTTTGTTTTCTTAAAATCATTGTATCTTTTATAAAGTGTTTATATTTAATAAAATGCATTATTATTATTATTATTATTATTATTATTATTATTATGCCACTGCATGGTTTTCCACTCGGAGACCCATCACATCCATGGCAACATTTCCGTCCGTGTACCACTGGGCCACTGCAGCTACCAGCAAGCGTCTGTGGGACACATTTCCACCATCCACCATGGAAGAAATAACCACTAGTTCTGCTTTATAACAGTTGTGGACATCCTACAAACGTCGGAACATCTAACGCCCTCGTGTTTGGTTTCATGACATCCCCTTAGGCTTGGTGAATTTCACCGACAATGTTTCTATAACTGCTGCTAGAGTAGCAGCAGCCAGTTAAATTTAACTTCAAATGTATATCTAATTCGCATCATTTGGAACCATTCGCGTCTGTGTATTGACTGTTCATGGACTCTCTATGGTTGAAAAATTCTCAACACTTTTGGTGTGAACGCAACATGAGACACCACACCTGCTTGTGGCCCAGGTACTTGACATCCTGTGAAGCAGGACTTTGGTGAAGTTGGTGCAAATCCGATCTGTAGAGACATTGTTCAACAGATAATTAAGAAAAAACAATCGTTTCTGAAAATCCAATCACGTTTACTCTCGGAAGGAGTGCTTTTTTTCTCAATGATTTTCCAGTAATGTTCATGAATCATTTCTCAAACTTAAGTAAGCTAATTAGAACGTTAATTTTATACTGTCACAACTGGTGAAACATATATCTTGACGTGTCTTGGTTCTTTGGTGAGATTTCTGTTCATGGTGAACATAAACATGCTATCAATGCTGCCGCCTGATGGTCATTTGCGGTAAAACATGTATCAGCTTGCATTCTGATCTATTCATAACTAGTGCTGACGTTAAAGTAACACGCCTGTGGCCGTGTCCATAAAGGAACGTTTCATTTTGAATTGTGATATTTAACATCACACGGGAGATTAGACTGATTTATTTAATAGTATGACATCATTTACAGCACTTGACCTCTGCTTGGACTCCTGTGACTCACACCAGTTCCAGTGAAGGGTGAGTAGAAGCTGTGGGCTGACATTTTCTCTGAACGGTAACTGCCCAGTGCTTCAGGCAGAGACCATGTTGCTTTGCACAGTTTAATGTGTGGAAGAAATGGCTTCAAATGACGTATTGAGAACTTGTCAACAAGTTCACTTCAAGGTGCCATGTCAAAGGACACGTTTCCATTCACCTCCACCTCACTGCGCTCCCTGAGACTGGAGCAGGAGCTTCAGGACTGGGAGGATGCTCGGCGAGCGTTGGCTCATAGGAGAGCCATGACCAGGGACCCGCTGCCCCGGGCCCCCAGGCCTCCTCCTAGGCAGCAGCGGCTCCAGCAGGTCCGGGCCCCTCCGTCCCAGGTCCGTTGCAGAGACACGGCCGTCCACAACACCTTCATGTGTGGGGACATGAAAGGAGTGTACGCCGTGCTGAAGGACTCCGCGATGGTCAACGCCCTGATGGAGACGGTGCAGGAGGAGATGCTGTGGGCTCCAGAGATGGGTACGAGCTCCTGCCCTCTCACGATCTCACGACACACGTGACCCTCTCCTGCCAGCCTCTCCTCTTGTCAGCAGGCATGTGGACGCTGAGCTCCAAGGTGAAGCAGACTTCCGCGCTACGCCTGGCTGCCGGCAGTGGACACGCGGGGTGTGTGGAGGAGCTGCTGTTTCGTGGGGCCGAGGTGAACGATGACCCCGGAGGAAACACGGCCCTCCACGACGCCTGCGTGGGCGGCCACGCCGTCTGTGTGCAGCTGCTGCTCTCTCACGGAGCCGACCCGGAAGGGACGGCTGCAGACGGCAGCGCTCCTCTTCACCTCTGCACCTCCGTCCAGTCATTCCAGTGAGTGATGGAGGAGCTGGCAACGAGACCATTCGTCCTATATTGATATCAGTCATCTCTATTGGGGTCCTTGGGTGAACTGAATTTGAGTTGCGTGTTAATCTTCTTCAAAAATCGTAACCGTGAATGAATGTGGGAGTGAAAAGACGGGATGTCTCTGCAGACCCGTGTGTGTTTTGTTCCAGGTGTGCGGAGCTGCTGATCGCCGCAGGTGCGGATGTCAGCGTGAGGAAGCGGGAGTCGAGGCTCACGCCGCTGCATGTGGCGGCGCGGCGAGGCCTGGAGGAGCACGTGGAGCTCCTCCTCGGTCACGGAGCAGACGTGTCGGCCACGAATCAAGAGGGCGAGACCCCTCTGAACGCCGCGTGCTCCGCGGCGGAGAGGCCCTCCGAGGCCGGCCGCTACCTGCGCGTAATTGAAAAGCTGCTGGGGGCAGGAGCTGACCCCAGGACTGCAGGCAGGAAGCAGCACACCCCTCTGCACAACGCCTGCGCCAACTGCTGCCCCCGGATTGTGGACGTCCTGCTGCGGCGCGGAGCCAAGGCAGACGTCGCCAACTGTGCGGGATACACGCCAATGGACTGTCTGATGCAGGTATCGCTCGTGAAGGTGGGGGGGGGTGGACTGGACTGGACTCTGAGCCTTGCGGGAAGCTCAGGCAGAGGGATCCACTCGGTTATTCTTGTTCCTCCAGGTGGTTGAAGATTACCCCGGCCAGCAGCCGGAGGATATAGCACGCTCACTTCTGAACCACGGAGCGAAGCCGGTTTCACCAAAGGTTAAAAACCAGCACACTGAGAGGATGTGATACTGATACAAGTAAAATGTGTTGTTTTCTAATGCTCACCTGGTCCACAGGTGAGTAAGTGGTACAAGAAATGGTTGAATTCTTGTGTTATGGGAGTTCCCCCCCCCCCCCTGACAAAAATCGGTAAAATACAAATGAAAATAGAACAAAAAAGGAACAAGAAACCACATTGCAATCAAGTAAAAATATTATGCGATTATGATCGTGCTCGAATTACAAAGAAGTGTTCAAACAGGGAAAGAGGAAGAAGATCAAACCCATCATGCAAAAGTTTATATTGTCATTCAGGAAATTTGAAGCACATTGTCTAATATTCCACAAAATGTCAGCTTAATATCTGAAGTGAAGAGTCTGATATTACAAAACATCTGAACAACAATGCAATGATAATGTGAAAATACTCTGATTCTGTAGATATCAAGCCATGAAGAGAAGGCCCTTCAAACTCATCCTCTTTTAATATTGGTCTTGTTGGTGTTTTTAATGTGTGTTTTCCCCCGTCTCCAGATGTTGAAGCAGTGTGTCCTCTCTCCTGCCACCCTGGAGGTGATGCTGAACTCGTACACATGCCTCCCCCCCTGTGAGTGGGTGGACTCTCTGTCCACGGAGACATACGAGGTGAGCCGTGTTCAAGGTCGCCGCTTCTCGTCTCGCTTCCCGCCCTCATCGATGGTGTTTCCGCTTGTCCCCCGCAACGCCTCAGGAGCTCCGGCCTTTCTTGGACTTGGTGCGTCAGCGGAGCGCCCAGCCGCGCTCTCTGCAGCATCTCTGTCGATGTGCGGTACGCATGCGCCTCGGAGGGCGATGTTTCCCAGCGGTCAGTGAACTGGACATTCCCAGCTCCTTGAGGGATTACCTCCTCCTGAGTACCGACGGGACTCTCCGGTGACGTCACATTGAGGAGCAACTTGAACTCTTTGAAGAGATTCTGTAAGAAAATATAATCTAATACAACGTTAGCTTCCGTTTGATTGTGATGTATTTATTTTTAACAGACTCATATTGTTCTGGTTGGTTGGTCGCGTTGTTTTAATTATCATTTCAGCAACAAAGTGCTTGCATTAAAAAAAAAATCGTAGAGGAAATTATGCACACAGCTTCTTTAAATTACAGAATCGACAGAAATGGATTACCTTAGCATAAATATGCATTACTATGACTACTATACACTCAACAACAGTGGTAGTAATATTAGGATTGTAATATGCATTTGTTATTTTTGTTTAAACACTGTCCACAATCCACACTGAAGACATCAGTCCAATTAAATACATCTTAATTTACTTAAATATAAAAGGATTTTTTTTTGCACTGTATTTATTTCACATGGTTACTTGTTTCATACCATATTAATATTTGAAATACAAAAACACATCATGATTGTTTAATATAAAGATTAAATAGAATAGGAATAATGAAATTCAATCAAATTAGTTGTAACTATTTTTTTTATTTTTTTTTCAGAATCAGAATCGTATTTATTGCCAAGTAGGTTTACACCTACCTGGAATTTGTTCTGGTGTATAGGTGCATACAGTGAATATAAAATGAACATAAAACATACAAACACAAAAAGTACTATACAATACAAACTATTTGAGTTACAACATTAAAATTATGCTGAAAAATTAAATATTATACTGTATGATAATATAACACTGACAGCAGCCATCTGCCTGCATTAATATTTCATTCACTGAATATGCAGTGTAGTATTCTGATCCTTTAACATTACTAATATCACACTGTGAAAATACTCTAACTCGTAAAAACCATGAATTTAGCAGGTACTTAAATACAAGTGTGTAATCTTGGAAATTAAAGTTACAAAAGTACTCATAATGAAACATGTGTGACCTTTTGACCTGCCGCTCTAGATCAGTAGAGTTTCATACATGTGTGAATGTAAAACCAAGACTTTAGTTTAGTGGTGGAGCAAATTGTTTTTCAATTTTGTGTCGGTATTTCCTGATTGATGTGTGTTGAAGGTTTGTAAAAAATCAGCAAATACAGAGAAATGGCATCACAAGTACCCAAAACTACACAATTATAATATTTGATTGGGTCAACCAATCTCATAAAATCATCAAAACGAGTAAAACCTCCGATATCAGGGTTCAAGGAGCCTTGCTGCTGCAACGCACATGTCGCAGCGTTGTTTGCATATGCGTTAAAAATACATCAAAACATGCGGCCTGAACGGGAATCGTGTGCATTCAAGTTTACAAATCTGCGTTTATCGGAAAAACATGGAAGACGGCAAATGATTCGGGAAAAAAAGTTTAAACGACTAAGGATCCCAGAGCGTAACTCGCAAATGCGTCAACATACATAAAAGTGTGCGACCTGATCGGGAATAGTCAAAAATTACTTTTTAAGTGATTGGACAAGCGAGAAAACGCTAATCAACACAGTGACTCGCCATGTTAACGTAAAGACAATATCTTAAGTTCAAAAAGTTCACAACAGTATGTCGTTTATTTGATTAATTAAATGATTAAAAAGTAATACAAAATAAAAAAGTAATAAAAAAGTAAAAAGTACCAATGTAACAAAAAAGTAATTAAAGTAAAAAAGTAATAAAGTAATAAATTGTAATAAAGTAATGAAAAGTACAAAAGTAATAAAAAAAGTAATAAATAGTACAAAAGTAATGAAAAAGTACCAATGTAATAAAAAGTACAAAAGTAATAAACAGTAGAAAAGTAATAAAGTAATACAAAGTACAAAAGTAATGGAAAAGTACCAAAGTAATAAAAAAGTACCAAAGTAATTAAAAGTACCAAAGTAATGAAAAAGTAAAAAAGGAATACATTGTACAAAAGTAATAAAATACTTGTGAAATAGTCTAGTTATATTATAGTATAGCTATTGTCGTGTGACCGAGAGGAGCATCAGGCGTGCACCGACTCCAAAACAAGCGTTCCCTGTTGCCCGGCGATGACGTCACGCCGTCTCGTCGCCTCTGTGTTTATTATGTGGCTTTTCAGGGAGAGAGGGCGAGTGCAATCACTGGCACCGACAACTCAGTGGCAACTCACTGGCACCTCAGTGGCAACTCACTGGCACCTCAGTGGCAAGTCTGTGGCAAGTGCCGCTCGGTGCCAGTACTCAGCGACAACTCACTGGCACCTCAGTGGCAAGTCTGTGGCAAGTGCCACAGACTTGCATAGATAATGTATTTTTTTAGACTTACTTACAATATGCAATACGATATTGCTGTACAATACTGCTGTACTATATTGAATATTGTTTTGCTACTACTACGTTTCACTTCGTAATATATAACACTTATATACCATGATATGTATAATGTACCCGCCTTTCTTTAATAATAAAAAATATATAATTAATTTGTTTACCATGTCATACTGTTATACCTCCATGAAATTCTCCTTTGAGGAGATGCCACTGTTAGTCTAAAGTTTAAGCACTGGCACTCAGTGACACTTGCCAGCAGTTGCCAGCAGATGCCGCAGCTAGTCAAAAAGTGCCACTACTAGTTAAAAAGTGCCACTACTAGTTAAAAAGTGCCACTACTAGTCAAAAAGTGCCAGCAGACGGAGGGTCGGCCGCAGTGACGAGTCTGCGACGATTTAGTGACAAGCTTCACTAAAGTGCCCGGACAGCGGAATAAATCACTTTCATGATCACAGAATGGAGGAGCTGCGGTTTAGCTAGATTGATAGATAGATAGATAGATAGATAGATAGCTAAAATAGCTAGATATATATATATATATATATAATTAGTGTCTTTTTGTAGACACTTACTTACAATATGCGATAGTGCTGTACATTACTGCAGTACTATATTTAATATTGTTTTGCTTCTACTACGTTTCACTTCGTAATATATTGTAGCGACCCTGTGAAGTGGCTGTCAATCACAGTGTGGCACCGTGCGTGCTGGTCGAGGGGGCGTGCCTGTGATTGGCGGAGTAGAGGGGAGGCGGGGTTAACCTGTCGGAAAACGGGAGTTAAGGGTGGTTGACGGGAACCGTTGTTGTTGACTTTCGACCTGCTAAGCTGAGAGGTATGGAGGACTCAAAATGACTTAAGTATAAATAAATAAATAAATGAATGCATGAATAAATACAAGAATAAATAAATAAATGCTTAAATAAATGTATAAATAAATAAATAAATACAAGAATAAATGTATAAATACAGAAATAAATACAGAAATTAATAAATATAAGTTATAACTCAACAGGACATCATTAAATAAATGTATTTCTACATTTCTGTATTTCTTCATTTATTTATATCTCTATTTATGTGTCCACACGTATTTCTTCATTTATTTATGTGTGACATTTATGTGTCCGTATATTCAAATGAGCTGGGGCGGTCCGAACCTCATTGTTGAACAGGATTGGTCAAGTCAGGGAGCAAGACAGAAGCAATCGATCCCTAGCACTTGGATCTGTAGACGAACAGCGTTTATTATGCATTCTTGTCTGTACATTCTAAATACTACAGTTGTTGAGTCACGGAATGTAATTTAAGGATGTTTTCAGCCGAGAAGTTAGTAGTTTAAGCATCAAATCTGTGGTCGGTTTATCGAGATTCAGCCTAATAAGGATATGCGACGGAGATTTGAGGTCCTGCTCGCGGGACCACTGAGCTCCGGGCGCCGGGCGCTCAGCGCGCTGTGTGGCCGCCGAGAGAAGCCTGATCTCGGCAGGACTTTTTGAAATGCTCCGCTGGCTCTGACGTCTCCGTAGCGGCTAAACATAAGATATAATTAGGTTTTGGAGGATCTAAAGAGCACAACGAGTTTATTATTTACTAAAAGATAACGTGACGTCAATTTGACTGAGGGTTAAGATTCATAATTTCATATTGTAGCGACCCTGGGTCAGGAAAGCTACGAGACGTTGTATATTTATTATCGTTTATTTGTAGCCTACGCCAAACAACAGTGGACACCGCAACACATTCTACTCCACTGTAAATTATTTTACAGTGAATAATTGGAGTAAATTCATGCGCAAGAACAGTTGATGTGGTGACGTCACAAGACCAGAAAGACCGTCCTGCGTCCTCGAGAGTCTGGACTCCCAAAACCAGACTCCCAAGACCAGATTCCAAAGACCAGACTCCAAAAGAACACAAGTCTGTACTCAGTGATCTTGGAATTGATAAACAGCTGAAGTCAAAAAGCTGTCTAGGCTAAATTCTGCTAACGGTGAGCTGAGCGAGTCAACTTCAGCATCATGTGCCAGGCAGAAGTAGTAGAGCACAACACACCAGGTGCATTTCACTCCTGTGACCAATCATGCTTTAGACAGAGGTTCGGACCGCCCCAGCTCATTTGAATATACGGACACGTAAATGTCACACATAAATAAATGAAGAAATACGTGTGGACAGATTGATAGATAATAGATAGAAATACAGAAATGCAGAAATATATATATATATATAATGATGTCTTGTTGATTTATAACTTATTTATTCATTCCTGTACATTATTTATACATTTATTTAAGCATTTATTGTTTTATTTATACATTTATTTATTTATATATTTAATTTAAGTGGCTGTCATTCACATTTGGCATGCATTTATTTAAGCATTTATTTATTGGAGTAGAGGAGGCGGGGTTAACCTGTCGCGGGATTTATTTATTTATTTATACTTTAGTCATTTTAAGTCCTCCATAGAGAGGAACACGCTGTCTGTGTTGGTGGATGCCCAATAAAGGGAGGATTAATAACGTCGTCCCGTCTCCGTGTCATCAGTGCCATAACGTCCGAGACGTTACAATATCATGGTATATAAGTGTAATAGATTACGAAGTGAAACGTAGTAGTAGCAAAACAATATTAAATATAGTACAGCAGTAATGTACAGCACTATCTTATTGCATATTGTCAGTAAGTGTCTACAAAAAGACACTAATTAATATATATATATATTAATTAGTGTCTTTTTTATATATATACACACATCCATCTGTGTATCTAGCTATCTATCTATCTATCTAGCTAAACCGCAGCTCCTCCATTCTGTGATCATGAAAGTGATTTCTTCCGCTGTCCGGGCACTTCAGTGAAGCTTGTCACTAAATCGTCGCAGACTCGTCACTGCGGCCGACCCTCCGTCTGCTGGCACTTTTTAACTAGTAGTGGCACTTTTTAACTAGTAGTGGCACTTTTTGACTAGTAGTGGCATCTGCTGGCAACTGCTGGCAAGTGCCACTGAGTAGCTGTGGCAACTACTGGCAAGTGCCACTGAGTGCCAGCGTCGCTAGGGGGATCTCGCCCCTACTGTTTTCAGGAGCAGCTGCTAACTAGCATTGAGCCTCATCTTCAAACATGCTGTGATTCATTCAGCTGGCAGGTAAGACGGTCTCGCGCGTACACGACGGACACGCGCGGGCGTCCACGCGACATCTGCGTCCAGCTTGAAAACGATTGCGACGAAAACCAACCCGAACAGCCGCAAACAGCCGAAGGTCGTTTTTTGTTAAGCTAGCAAAGGTAGGCTAACTTGCGAGCTAATTTAGCTCACCGACTAGCAACTTAAAAAGTGCATCAGAACAGGTGAGCAGCACAGGAGATTAGGTGACGTAACGCCACGTTGTGTGGTCAAAATGTCGAATCTCACAACGAATGTGGCTCCAGAAATCCCCGCTGACGCGTCTTTGACCAGCGGGGTGTTGGACATTTCTTCCCAGCTGTTGACCTGCTATGTGCTTCACGTCGAGCATCGCGCAACATGAAGGACCTCGTCACAGGGTTACACACCTGCTCGCAATCAGGACATGTGTATGTGGCCACTGCGTTATGACTCCCGTCGACGGGCTGTGTGTGAGCCAGATCGTCTGGTTCACAGGAGCGGTGTTCGCATGCGCATCCAGTCAATCAGAAAACAACTGTGCGGCATGTCAGAGGTGTCTTTGGGTAGGTGCTCAGTTTTGTGCATTTTCTTTCACAAACATAAAACGGGAACTAGTGTTCTGTCATGTAGGGATGGGTGGGACATCTGGAGGGAATATTATAGCTTCTGACATTTGTATTATCATCTTATTTATATATATATATATATATAAACATTTTAAAATATATATTTATATATATATAAATATTTCCTTAATAAATATTCCTTAATAAATTCATTGCTATATATATAGGAATGAATTTATTAAGGAACTAGTTCATCCCCAGACAATGAATCCCTACTAATTTGATAATATGTAAATAAATACAAATCATTCACTTGGGTTTTTTTTCTTCCGTCTTGCATGTTGGTCAAATTAATATGTTTGAATACAATATATGCATTTAAAATATATTGGCAGTTATATAATAAGTAGTAACATAATTAGTAGTTGCAGCTTGAATATAATAATAGCATGATGTAGCACATTTAAACTGAGAAACTGTTTAGAGAAAGAAACAAATGGGGAATGTCTTGTTTTTTGGTAAATCATGGTATTTTGTTATAAATCAACAGTCCTATAAATCCAATATTACCATAAAGCATTGTTTTTTATTTGATTAACAATATTAGCCACAATGGTCAAATATAACTGGGGTCACATTATAATTATTACTTGCAATGTTGTGTGGGGGGGCAATGCAGATTTCTTTTTTTGAAAATAATTTAAAAAAACTTGACAAATACATAATTATACGAGAAAATAACTGATCTTCACAGAGATAATGATGTGCAAAACCAGATTATATTCCCATGAAATAAATTGTTGAGATATTTGGTTAACCTCTAACTTTGTGTCTCATTGTTCTACAGACTGTAAACCTCTTTGAGGGCTCGATGATCAAGCGCGTGTGGCGTCTCGTCTTCAGGTTTGGAGGACAGCGATGGCAGTGTGTGCACTGACCATGCTGGACGGGATGGAGCAGGAGGTGACGGCAGCAGGCGGCGTGTTGCTCCTGGTCCTGGCGCTCGCCTTCGCGTGGCTCTCAACCCATGTGGCCGACCGGGGAGACCACATCCTGGGCACCATCCTCACCGTGGGAGCTCACGCCTCTCTGATCGGACTCGGAGGCCACGACAGCTACAGCGTGGGATCTCCCAACGCCGACGACCCGGAACAGCAGACTCCCCCGCCGTCTCAGGAGAACAAGCCGGATGACAGCGAGCCGTCGTGTGAGAGGGGGGAGGGGGAGGAGACCGGGGAGGCGGCTGAGGGTGTTCGGACTGACCTCCTGCTGGACATACGAAGCAAACAACCACAGGCTGGAAGACTGCATGCTTCAGATGACGAGGAAGACGAAGAGGAGGATGAGGAGGAGGAGGAGGAAGATGAAAAGATTCTCAAGCATATCCCTGTGTTGTCCAGCATCATCTCCGCCCCCACCAACACTGTCACTTCCATCTCTGTCCGCCTGAAGTATCTGAATGACACGGAGGAGCTCGCGGTTGTCGAACCACAGGATACAGTGGGAGTGCTGAAGAGGTAAAACCACCGCAAACATGCAGCTGATTGCTCACGGAATAGCTTCACATTTGGGGAAATATGTCTCTTTTTGCAGAGAGTTTGATGAGAAGATAAGATGCCACATTCACGTCTGTATGCTGAATGTGAAGCTCCAGCCATCAGTCTGCTTAGCTTCGCATAAGGACCGATACGCATCGCTAATCAACACACGATGTCAAAGTGTAAGAACGACAGCTTGTGGTTTTACAAGAGGTTATTTGCTGGACTGGTTTTTTTGGCCTCGAGTCTTGTTACGGTTGCCGAGCAATATGTTGAGGGACTCCAGGAAGTCCAAGAAATAGTCAAGAACATAACCAACTTTACACTTTGCTTTTTCACTTAAGAGGACATGTGTTAGTTAGTGAGCTGAAAAGTTGCCCACCTGCCAATTTGTGTGACTTTAGCCCATCTAGCTGTTCCCCCAGCTCCCGTTCTTTATGCTCAGCAGCTGCAGGCGATGGTTTCATATTAATGGTCCGGATATGGGAATAGCATTGATGTACTCATCTCACCCTGAAGAAACTCCCACCACTCTGCATTTCACCGACTCTTCTTTCTCATCTCTCGTTCTCCAGTAAATACTTCTCGGGTCGGGAGCACCAAATCAAGTTCATCTACCAAGGCCAGCTGCTGCAGGATCCCAAGAAGACGCTCCTCGCCCTGAACATCAAACACAACAGCGTGATCCACTGCCACGTGTCCCAGGCGCTGCGCGAGGCCACGCCCGAGGACGGGGCTGGGGCCGGGGCGGGCGTCGGCTCCGGGGTCTCTGGAGGGGTCAGGGCCGCTGGCGTGGCCATCAGCACCAGCAGCCTGGTGGTGCCCGTGTTTGTGGTGATACTGGCCGTGGTGTGGTACTTTCGCATCAACTACAGGCAGTTCTTCACCGCCCCTGCGACCATCTCCCTCGTGGGAGTCACTGTGTTCTTCAGCTTTCTGATATTTGGGATGCACAGCCGCTGAAAAGGCAGCGAGCGTGCACACACACACACACACACACACACGAATGTTGCCGCCTGGAGAGATTGAACCAATCAAAATGGGTCATCGTGCAGATGCCACAGCTGATTGGATGAAAGGCTGGGTGGGCCCATCTGCGCATGAACCAAGATTAAACGATGCGCAATTGTACAGTATATGTTGAGTTGATAATACTCCGCAGTGAGTAAAGTTCAGCTGCAATTGAACTTGACTTTAGCTCCTCTCCAAACACGACTTAGTGGTACACACTAAGTTTAAACACTCGGCTTTATTCATGTCCGCTCTTTTATTGTTGCGAAAGATTCATGTTTTCTTGTTCGTCTTTGTTTTTAAGGCCACTGTTTGTGTCCACAAATATAATTAACTTTATAGATGCCAGAATCTGAAATATTTTGGAACCACTCACTGTTGTGCTGTTTCTAAGTACCGTTATTTTGCGTTGCATGGAAGTCAAGCTCCGTGTCGGCACATGTGGACTGCACAGCTGCCTCGTTACCAGGCTGTAAAGGCTCAAAAACTGTTGCTATGTAGAAATAAGCTAATTTAAATAATCACTAGACATGAAAATAAGACTTTGAAAATATATTGTAAATATATTGTGTATTTTCTGTAAATAAAATGATAGAATGAATCAGATGGACCTGCATCTGGCACTTAAAGATTTGGAGGGGGCTGTGAAAACCCTCCTGATCACGCTGGACTGCGCTGGCTTCAGTGACGTCTCAAATTAAAGCATTTCAAACCAAAGCGGCTTCAAGATCTGTTTGTGGTCTCAAGAAGGGAGCCTTTGGGTCAGGTTTGTGTTTATTTATATACAAACACCAGTATGCATGGCAGTGAAATTAAATTCACACATGCACAGGTTTGTGCACGAACACATTGGAAACTCACGACGTCGGCATTCTTTGTTATTGCCCTCGTACTGTTCACAAATACACAAAGAGCCACAAGAGAACACCGGCTGTTCGCTTCATCCACGAATAGCGGTCGAAGAATCACATTTAGCAAAGTATCAATAAGTTTGTTCATCGTTAGTGCACATCACAAGACTTTACCGGAACAGATTTAAAAGGCGCGGTCCACTCAGACCTTCACAGAAACAATGTGATTGTCATGTTCTGAACATACTTTTGGGACTGTACAAAGATTATTTGGATTGGAGGTTGAGTTATATTTCCTTGGCCATTCATTTCTTTGAACCTTGACTTAGATCAATAAGGGACACCCTTCTCCCACGACCCAGAAACACATTTTAAGAAACAAACAATTATTCAACCCATTAGAATCTAGCGAGTTCTGCGAACCCAAAAAATTTGATGAGGAAAACAATGACTTGATACAGAGACGTATTATTCACGGCACATGTTTTTACAATAAATCTCACGAGGAAAAGAATGAAATACAAGATTAACAAGCATAAGGGTCGGTTAGGCTCAAGAGGGACAGATTCATACGACGCGTTGCCCGATTATGATCCGCGCTGCGACACGTGAAGGTCGTGAAGGAGTGAAACAACATCGTAGGTGTGAGATAATAAAACACCTGAATATGGAGATGATGGATAGCGGTGCACATTTTCACTGTTGGAGAAATAATTATTTAAAAAGAGGTTCTTGAGGGCGGGAAGGTGCCCAGCTGCACAGCCTACCAATCACAGAAAATGACTGACATCTGAAAAAAGTGGTTGTTGTTGTTGTTCCGGTGCTTATCCATAATCCAACAAGCCTTTCTGATGAAGTACACCGGCAGCTTTTGCCCGATTTTCCTACCCCCTCTAATAATGTTCATACAGTCCCTAAGCTGTACAGCGATGATCGATAGATACACACTTTATTCATCCCCAAGGGGGATTTATTAAAACAAAACACGACATCCTTGCATTAAAATCCAGAATAATATCCAACACTGAAAAGTATTTGAATTCTTTTTAAAGAAAATAAATAACAACTCCTTCACTAAGACATAACTGGGAGAAATTGCAAGTAAAAGATTAGTGAAATAGTGCATCTGATTTCTAAAGCATGTCAATATATTTATTTGACATAAGACAATATATCGGCGTACGGTTGTCGCGCCGTGAATGACGAGCAGATCCGCAGCGCTGATCCGCTTCGTGAGCTCCGGAGCAGAGAAGAGGGGAAGACACACAAGAACGGGTTGGTACCGAGGAACGAAGGTTATGTTGGGTTCATGATTACGTTTCCATCTCACGCGTCACACATACATGTCCTGTACATGTGCCCCGAGCCGACCGGCTCGTCCAATATCAAAATCGGCATTTACACACAATAATATATATACACACACACCACTTTATAGGCAGTGACAAGTAAAAACTTAAATAGGTTGTTGAGGCCAACAAAAAAAAGTGAAATATTTTAAATACCACACGTACTGCCACACATAACACATTCTAGGATGCAGTTTTATGAACACACACACACACACACGCAACTAGAATTACAAAGCCACTGATGTGTCAAGTGTTTTAAAGCCGACACGTCTCCTCAAAAAAGTTAGATGAACATGGAAGGCCGGGTCACAGGACACGCCCTGGGTCACGGGACCAGCCCCAACGACACCTGAAGGTTTCGGACTTTTCTAAAACCTCTTCTGACTGAGCATAGCCAATAATAAGGTCATCAGGAATTTAAATGTTATGGGGCATTTTGTGGAACAGCGCACATTTAAAAATACCTGCCTGGGCAACATGAAGGCATACATGGTGACTTTACCGGCAGACGGACAGGCGTTCGGGTTCATGCTTCCATTCATCCAGAGAGGAGTTAGCGCTGCAGCCGGCTTCACGTGGCATTTCACCACCAAGCCACATGTGTTGTTACGTTCAAACGACAGAAGGGTTCATGAAATGTTGTTATTCGTCAAGGCTGAATGAATTAAACCACTGAACCAGGTTTTTTCCCTATCCTGTCCAGGCCGGTAAATGGTTAGGTACGAATGGAGGAGCTTAAAAGAGGAGGAGAGAGGAGGAGAGAGCTGCTCTGGCAGACTGCTAGTTTAAGTCATCATAGATGCTGGTGATAGAAGGTGCTGAGAGTTTGGGCCTCTTTCTTTTGGTCGATAAGCTGATATTACTCTGAGAGCTGCTGCTGCCTCCAGACATTCCTCCTCCTCCTATTCCTCCTCCTCCTACTCCTACTACTCCTACTCCTACTACTCCTACTCCTACTCCTCCTCCACTGTTCAAACCGAGAGACGTTTTCTTTTTCTTGGGCCTCCTGGAATCGGAATGGTTGGTGCCTGCGAAGGGGAGAGGCAATGTCTCCATCAACTGTGTTGGCTTGATTAAAACGACTGGCTGTATCATGCGTGTTGCTTCCTCACTGGCTTTAGACGAGGCCGAGTCAGTGGGTGAAATATCCGGGGAGTCTTCCCACTGCAGGCGGCTCATCAGCGTCTGTCCATCAGGAATGTCGAAGCTGTCGCTCTCCACCACGGCATCCGCATCGGGCAGGGACGGCCTGTTCCATGGGAACCAGACAGAGGCCCGGACTGGTTAGACTGGTGAGGGAACACTCAGATTGACCATATACAATGTCTACATGTTTCTAATATCATCGCTATACTTAATGTCGTCTAGATTATTTTGTTATATCTTCAGCACAGAGTCAATGGTCGGCAACAGTGACTCATCAATTATCAGGCTATTTAACAGAATACCTAACGTATACTCTACTACTCTTCTTATTCTGAATGGTAGCATCGTACTTCTTTACTTTGGCCAAAGAGCCAACATGGTGTTAAATCAATATTATACCTGTTCTCTAAAATATGGACTTTTGTCCTGAAGCCTTCTGTTCTCTCCGTACACCTCTTTGCATTCAGGGAGAAAACATTTTTCTTTTGACTGTCTTCCTGGCTGACCAATCGTTTAATAATCTATTATTAGTATTCTCTTCGTCAGCGGGATCATGCGATTGGTTTCACGTGTGCGGTCGTCCGTGGCTGCGTGTGCACCTCTACGTCTGTCCCCGTCTGATCTTGTACTCTGCTGCAGCAACGATGTCAGAGTGTGGGGGCCCGGTTATGGCTACAAACACCTGCACCGGAGGGTCACAACACTCATTCAAACTCACGCGGAGGGCCCCAGGAAGAACACCCTGACGGCCCTCCTCTGTTCGTCTGTGTGCTGGGGACATCGCTGAGACCTGGTGGTACACAAGGTGGGGTTTTACAACCCCGACGTAGCTTCTTGCATCAGCCCTGCCGGCTCACATACAGCGACGGGGAGGGAGGACACAACCAGCGACCAATCAGATGGGGCAGAGCAGCCATGAGGCGTTAAAAAGGTGGAATGTTAGAGGATGGTCAATGACAGGGTTTTATATGTTTAAAAAAAATATATATATATAATATATATACATCCATCCATTCCATTATCCATCCATACCGCTTATCCTCATTAGCGTCGTGGGGCGCTGGAGCCGATCCCAGCTGACAATGGGCGATATACACTACCGTTCAAAAGTTTGGGGTCATCCAGACAATTTCGTGTCTTCCATGAAAACTCACTTTTATTTATCAAATGAATTGAAAATTGAATATAAAATATAGTCAACACATTGACAAGGTTAGAAATAGTGATTAATATTTGAAGTATTAATTTTGTTCTTCAAACTTCAAGCTCAAAGGAAGGCCAGTTGTACATCTTATATCACCAGCATAACTGTTTTCAGCTGTGCTAACATAATTGCACAAGGGTTTTCTAATCAGATATTAGTCTTCTAAGGCGATTAGCAAACACAATGTACCATTAGAACACTGGAGTGATAGTTGATGGAAATGGGCCTCTATACACCTATGGAGATATTTCATTAGAAACCAGACGTTTCCACCTAGAATAGTCATTTACCACATTAACAATGTAGAGAGTGTGTTTCTGATTGATGTTATCTTTATTGAAAAAACAGTGCTTTTCTTTGAAAAATAAAGACATTTCTCAGTGACTCCAAACTTTTGAACGGTCGTGTATATATATATATATATCTTTGGCATTTAATTTTGGGGAGAAAAAGAAAATCAACCAACTGGTACATACAAACATTGAACATTGAAATGCATGAGTTGCCACTTGTGTACCCCCAAAATAAATATATAAATCTTCATGAATACACAAATTAACTTGATCTCACGTGCAACCATGACATTCAGCCTCCGAGTGGTTTGGTTTTTGAGACAAAGTTTCACATAAAGACACAAAGGGATATGGAGACACTGACCTAAAGCAAATGTATGAAACAACGTGGCGACGCCCACATTGAGCCAGGTGTCGTAGCTTGAATCATCCTGCATTATCCCAACACTAGCTTATCGAGGTGCCAGTGGATTACACGGTTCTTACCTGGTGCACATCTTCTTGGTGTGCTCAGAGATCACCCCGCATTGCTGGAGAAACAAACACAACTTCATTGAGCAACATCCGTTTCATCAAAAACAACAAGCGCAGTCTGAATAAGAGCAGATATGCAAGATTGCAAAAGATGAATATGCGCGGGTGAATCCATGTCGGCTACGCACCGTTGATAAAATGGATCTGACTTCATCGGGGCCTAACGTTTCATAATTGATGCCGGTATTATAATTGTACTGAAATGAAAGACAGACAAAGAACCATCATCAATACTTTGCTCTGATGTACAACACAAGATGGAAGAACTTTAAAAGGACTTGCAGGCAACATGAGCGAATGAAGACGTGTCACCTTGTACGGCTCCGAGCTGCCGCTGCTCCCGAGCTCACCTGGAAATAAAGAAAACACGACTGTTGATCTTCTTTATTTATTCCACATGCACCAGTGGAATTACAAAAAAATTGGATTTCAGGTCACAATCAAGTTATATATTTGTAAATTAGCAGAAATTATTTCTTTAATTCCTCCCATGTAAACAGGAAATAACTTCATTCATAAATCCCAGAAAAACCACTACATTTTTTTAAAACACTTTTTCTTTTGGGACATGATCATTAGATGTAAAAAGCTGAACCTTCTGCCTGTATAACTTCTCTTTGATGGTGTCCATGTTCCTGTGATGGAGGCCCTGCATGCACAGAGCACCCTGATCTGCAGGATGATGCTTGGGTTCAAGACTTCTGGAGGGACCAGGTCCAGGTTGTATTTATTTGAAAACATATTCAGAAAGGTGCATAAACCAAAACGTCACGAATCCACAAGAAGCTGAAAACCAGATGGACTCACCATTTTTAAGTTTTAGAGATTTGGATCTTCTCGGGGAATTCTGATTCTACACAAAGAAAACCATTCATTTTAGATTAATCTCATGCTTGTAGAGAATGAAACGTAATATGACTGATACCATCTGCATAGGAGGAAACAAATACAAAAGTACCTTATCTGACTTTCTCTTCTTGGCTGCAATGTGGAAATAAGAAGTTTGAATATCATGTGGAAGCAACATAAGGATATTTACATTAAACTGTAAAGGTTTTAAAAGGTATTTTGAAAGGCGTACCCTTTTTTTCTGCCCCGTACGACCAGTCGTTATCGTTGAGGTCATCATTGTCCTCCTGGTCGCTCTCTGATTTGCTCATGTTATTATTGCTGGCTAACCTGTTAAACGGTAAAAAAAAACATTTAAACAATCTCATCCGACCCGTTTCGTATCAATTCAACAAACAAACGACCTTCACTGGCTGACCTGCGGTTGGCGATGCGGCTGCTGTTGCGGCCCATGCCGAGACATTTCTCCAAGTGTGGGGCGAAGCGGGAAGCTGCTATCAATCTTTTGCAGTTCGGGCACTCGCACTCTTTGTTTTTCCACTGATTGTACACCTGGCCAAATATATCCACACCTGGCTGATCCACGATTTCTGGAATAGTAGTGAAAGGCACACATAGTGTAAGGAAACACCGCGAAGAAGAACAAGAAGACAAATGGGACAGTAGAAACTGCAAGACACGGCACTCACCAAACTCTTTCATGCTCTCTTGGTCCGTCTCATCCAAGAAGAAGCAGCCCTGTTTCACAGCACGGTGCACCTCAAAACACAGACCCAAACAGGCATCTTCCACCAGCTCAGAGTAGATGTCATGGACCAAGGCCTATAGGATCATTTAAAACCAAAATCAAACTGGATTCCACATTAAAAGGAGATGTATGTGGGTGACAGTTACATTATATCAATATATAAAATATACATTGTCACTCACCTCCAACCTGGTGTTGTCTGGGCCTGACAGCGGCATATCCTCCATTTTCATTTGAAAATCTGTTTGGGAAATCTTGATAGCGAGGTATCGAGATGCTGATCGGAGGATTTGTAACAAAAACACAAAAAACAAGCGTCCGTATGAGGCGGTTAGCGTGGCCACGAAGTGACAGGGGGATAGGGGCTGTCAACTTGGTGCAGCGTTAAGGGTGTTGACCGCTGAGGGAAAGAAACTGTTCCTTAGCCTCAAGGATCAAGTTTAGGAATCAAACGGAAACTAAAATACTTACTTTTACAAGAGATGTGGATACTTCTTGCAGATCCGTCTTCATTCTGTTGAAAAGAGAAAAAATCCCGTCATTGCAGCACACGGACGGAAATAAGTAGAAATAATTAAAGAGTTAAAAGTTCAAATAGAAACTATGCAACAGCAACTTCAGTACAAATACATTAGTAAAGTTATAGGTCAACAGAGTTCAGTCTATATGAGACTAAAACTGTTTATAATGAGATTAAGAACAGATCCTTAGTGTTTGTCTGTATTAATACAGAATTGTAATATCAATGTTATCTAGTGTATTGAGTAATGACACAGTATTATATATTAACAAAGTACAGTATCGCACAAGGATGCAGCATAAAGTGGCATTTGTTAATACAGAAATATAAAATATAACATAATCTAGTATAGATACCATTCTATTATACGCTCTCTAATACACTATACTGTACTGGCATAATGTGTAAGATGTTGGGCGTTACATTATTATTTATTTTATTGTCGTAATAAACATTGCAGGAAACAAGCCCAATTTGAAATGACGCACTGTGAACCGAGACATCCAGGACGAGTGGACAGAAATACCATCGTTAGCGTTGAATACCGAATACGTCACGCGCAATTCTTGTTGGTTACATTCATAAGAAGCTACATGCGTCAATGAAACCAGCGCAAGCGACATTAACGCTATCGTCACACCTCAGTCCGTCCGGTTGTTACCGGAGGTGAGACGCGTCTGTAAGTACCGCGAAGCCCGCGATATAAAAGCTACATTGTAAACATTGCACACCGCCAATGGCTGGATGACGTCATTATAGGAGCATAAAGACAACATGACGTTATAGGCACGCGGGTCGGTTGAGTGACAGCGCGACGTCCACCAGCGTTACTTGTACGTGAAAGTATCGGCTAGCTCGGCTAGCGGGTGTGCAGGTGGACGACACGCTACTCGGATACAATGTAACGTTCGCGATGTTCTCTCAAATGTTTCCTCTCACCTTGTCATGAAGTACTCAGCCCGAAGCAGCTTGAGGCGAGCGACCTCCCCGAGAGTCCGCGTCAGACATGCGTTAATAAGAAGCCCGCTCTTCGGCTACACCCATCTTGTATGTCGCCATTGAGAGAAAACCTCCTGATTATATTTGTTGTCGCAGGTTAAATTAACGCCGCAAACCCGTTTGACACCGAGGAGGCCAAACGGTGACAAACCAAACAACTGACTTCCTGTTTTAACCTTCACAATAAAAGCATTGCTTCCGATACGAGCTGTCAAATGTCGAGCGAAAACAGTACCAGTGCTGGGAGAAGTAGTACTGGTATACTTGTATTAAATTAAAGTAAACACCACTATGTAGACAAACTATATATTATAAATAAAGTCGTAGATTGACAGCTGGTGGAGATGATACAACTGTTAACGACTTTGCATGATGGCTACAGTAACTATAATAATGTGTTAATTGATCATGTTTTTTATTTTATTTATCTTAACCGTATAAGTCACTTCAGCTGTCAGATACATGTAAAGAAGTATAAGTAGATATTTTCTTTTGAAGTTTTTCCTAAAGTAACATTAAATGGAAGCACGTAAGTTAAACAAATACACCTTCACATATCACTTAAGCACCGTACTTTCACCTCGCATCATTAACAGTGGTGACATGTCAGTTGTTTACATCAAGATATATTTAGCAAATACCAACAAAACATGTGGTTGCTCAAAGATGTGTGACACAGCTAAGACCCTCTCCCTTTATTTTGAAAGTACTATAAAAGGGGATTCCGGGGTCACTACAAGCTCGGAGGCGCTTACCGCTGAATAAAAAAGTTAATACATGAACGAGATTGTCGCTCGCTGTCTGTGATCATTGAGGTGATCCGCAACGGTTGAATGAGGTCATCTGTAATACTTATATGCACAATATGGCCAAAAGTATCTGGACAGTCCAGCACTTTTTTTGGGACTTCTAGTGTAGTACTAGTGCAACATGATGTATGTATATATTTTATATATATAAAATATATAAATATATTATAACAATGATATACATATATAAAAATAATAATAATGTTTCAATATAGTGCTACATATAAGCCATTCTATTCTGTTTTTAAACATTTAAAACAGAGAAAAGCTGAAAATCCAAACATTTCAAATGCTGGAACAAGTGAGTTCAGGACATGTTTGCTTAAAAAAAAGACGCAAATTGTTGATAGTTGTTTAAGATTAATTTGTCAATTGAGCCACAAATTAATGAATCAGCTGATCGTTTCAGCTCCAAAGCACAGAGTGATTTTTATGATGTAGTTTTATGATTCCTTTCATTGGAAGCCTTACACCTAAAGGCTGCCTGGGTCAAGGTCAAAACAGAGCTCAGACATCCAACTGTTAAAGATATTTTTTTTATTTGCCCAAATACTTGAACTACAAGGACATAAGAACACCCTCAGCTATAGAAAACACCAAATTGTCAAACGATCAGCAGTACAAACTTGTAAAGCTTTGCAGTCTTAGATATCTCTATAAACCAACATAAGGGAGAGAAAAAAACAACTAAAAACAGGTGAATTAAACCAAAACCTCCCCCTGTGAGTGAAAAACTCACTGGCCTCAGAAATCACAGATGAGGGTTTGCCAAAAATGAAAGCACTAACAAAACGATAAGCACTCGATACAAAAACAGTATTTATAGGAAAAATTACAACAGCTTTCAACCCCAATTCCCCTGGCGACTCAGTTCCCCAAATCCCTTTTCCAAACTCCCCTCAGTCAATATCAGCATAATTTTTTCATACTCCCTCACAAAATATTTAAAGTCCATGCCGGTTTTTGTTTCGGACAGTGATGGATGGGATTCATAAATGGTCAGAATCAGTCCGTTACCAACAGAGTATTACTAGTTGCCACTCGTCATCTGCTTGTGGACCCAAAACGACAATCATGGAAGTTGCCTCATCGCTCCATTTTTCAGGGAACTAGTGACACAACAGCAAAAAAAAAATGTCCTTTTGGAAATTAAAGATTGAACAATATCTACATTCATGGTATTGGTATGATGTACCCACACAGGCATGCACGCCGCAGTCACATCGTGGTATGCAACAAACAGTAAAAACAGCACTCAGGAAAGCAAACAAACACTCACACCCTCGTATACACACAGTTCGGAGCATGCGTGCACAAAAGGGACAGATTTACATGAAGTGCACACGTTTTTTTGGGATTAAAGCATCACACTAAAACCCAAACGGATTACAGTCAATACCATAAAATAAAATGATGAAAACCATTCTGTTTGACATCCACGCAAATATTCCAGATGGATCTGAACACAACTGTTCACAATTAGAAACCTAATGACAATTCAAATGAACGGTAAACAAAACGACGGGTCAGAGAAGAAGAATACACCGACGGTGTGACGTATTCTTCAGACTAATGGGTTAATCACACCTTCCAATGAGACACATGCTAATGGTCCTACAGCGCCTATAAAAAGTATTAAACCATTTCTCTTTTTCATTTCTAAAAACATATTGGTGGCCATCAGGGGTGTTTGACCTTCATCAACAAAACAAATCTTCCCAAACTGATCTGAATTAAGTCTGAACGTAAAGACCAGATTGGTCCAGACACTTTTTTAATGAAAATTTAGATTACTTGTGATATTAAAACTGTGGCCAGTAAATGCACCTGTACCTTATAGCTATAGAAGCTTAATGCAATTAAAAAACGGTGACGATAAAGGAACATCCCAAATACGGTACAGGTTTTCTTAACCCTACCATTCGAAGGGAAGGATAGAAGAACATTTACAAGGCACATCTAAGCCTGCTGAGTAATATGCCGTCATTCATTCAACAACAAAAAATATGGCACAGCTGTGAATCTGCTTCGAGCAGGCTGTGTCCGAAAGAGAGTTCCTATTCACCTCAATTGGGCAGATTTTAAAAAAGAGAGACACAACGTCCACATCCAATCCAGACTAACGGGTGTAACTGTGGCCAAAGATGCATTCACTAAACATTCAGCCTGGGAATACTTCAGTAATCAAGTGTTGTTGTTGAGACTTAATTTAGATACATCTGTAAAGATTGAGTTGTTCTTCTAAGTCCCTTCGCTGGTCGCCGTCTTACTGGACGTTAGATGAGATCAAAGCCGGTCATCTCGGCTGGCCGTCGTCGGGTATTCTCTCGGTAAGAAAGCATTTTAAATCTCCTATATTTTGCAGTATGGAGACAATTGTTTTCCCAAGGATCCACTTTAGTTCAACGTTGTAAAACAATAAAACATGAAAGTCCAAGATGGGGTGAATACTTTATATAGGCACGATTACCTTTTAAATGAGAACACGGGCAAGTAACAAGTTCGGAAATATTCCAGCAACAAAAACACATTCAGAATGGCTTGATTTTTTTCCTGAAAAAAAATACCACCTCTTTAAGAACCAAATGATAAATTCTACATCATAAATTTTGAATAGAGAACAACGCAACAATGCTCTGAAAAAAAGAAAGAATTAAGGAACATTCTGAAGAGTGCAATTTTCACTGTTCTGCACCCCCGCTTCCCTCCTGTTGATCCCTAAAGTGAACCACCAGACGATGTTCTTTGGCTCTATGAAGCCTGTTCACAACTCATGCCACTTGTCTTCAACTAATTACCAGAATAATAACATAAAACACTGGCAGGTAATAAATTACCCTCAACATTAAAACCCTAACCTTAAACCGTTGAACCTGTATGTCAAGATTGAAACCAGCGGCAGAAAAGTCCACGACATCACCAAACCAGTGGGATGCTGTTTTTGGCATAATGTCAGCGGCCCGTAACGTGAGAGGACCGTCACACCGGGGAGGGAAGGAAACTGATTTTGGACATAAGGGCAGCGTCCCTCCATGAGGAGATCACCAACGCAGCAACATAAAGTGTGAAGTGAATGAAGCAAGGCCTCCCTCTGGTGGTGGGAGGGGAGCAGGGTTGGCACAGTGGCAGAGCTCCCTCGACTCTTGGCTCAGCTCAGCGCTGCTCAGTTCGTCTCACAAAGACGCCGGCCCGTTTCAGTCCGAATCAGAATCCGACGAACCCTGTGAATTCGATTCGCTGCTGCTGTCCTCCGACTTGTTCTCCTTGTCTTCCGCCTCGTCGTCGTCGTCATCGTCGTCGTCGTCGTCCTTCTTCAAACAAATGACAAAGACCTATCTTTATTTAACATCTTCACATTCCAGTCGCCAAATCTGCGAGCGAACGGAGACGCAACTCACATCGTCGTCGTCGTCATCATCGTCGTCGTCATCATCGTCGTCATCGCTGGATGAATCGGTCTCAGAAGACACTTTCTCCCGCTCGTCCTCCTCATCGTCATCCTCATCTTCCTCCGTGTCCTGTAGGAAGAGTGGTTTTCAGGTAAAGCTGACTAAATCAACACATGACATCACGCCAGTTGATTTACGAGACCAGAGTAAGAAGGAGAGAGTCAGCGCTTACAGATTTCTTGGCCTTTGCCTTCGGGCCTCCTGGCTTTGCTGTAGTTCTCCTTTTCTGAAACGTTAAGTAGGTGAACGGGTCAGATCTAACAAAACCTCAAACATTACAGAGCTGCAGTACAATTTCCCTGGCACTGGAATTACTGACTTACTTGTGAATTATATTCTTTGTACGTGTTTCTCTCTTGTGAAGACAAACTCTGTGGAGGAATGACAGCGTTAGACAAGTCAAGTGCACATGTCTTGACGACCCCCCCCCCCCCCCCTCTTTCAAGCAACCACTTCTTACAGCGAGCCACTGTTCCAGGACGACTTTGTACAGCTTCTGCTTCTCCTCGGCGATCTTCTTGTAGCGGTCCTTGTCCTTCAGCGTTAACCTCTGCCAGCGGCTGCCGATCTCAGTCATGCGCTCCTTCATCGGGAGGTGATTCAGCTCCCCATTGGACAGCATCTCCTGAGAGAACTTCTGATATCCGTTTCTAGACAGTCAAAAAGGAAGCAGACAATCACAACGTTAAGTTTAAAAAATAAAACGCACAACAGGCAGCACAGACGCGTTCGATGTGGCAGACTTACGACGGGGGTTTCTTGGGTTCGCCCTCAAACTTCATCTTCTTCCCTGAGGCAATGACTGCAGCAGGTGAGCGCATCTCACACAGGTTTCTCTGTTGAGGACACGATTGTTAGTAGGGCTGCAACTAAAACATAATTTTAATAATCGATTAATCTGTCGATGATTTTTTTGATCAATCGTTAAAAAAAAAAAAAGAGAAAAGTAAGTACCAACCTCGTATCTTTTCTGGTCCTCTGCTGCCTTTTTGATCCACACAATTTTCTCTTTTTTCTCCATGGTGCTCCAGGTCACTTCCATGGCTTTCTGTGCCTTTGGTCGGTCACTCTGCAAAACACAGGTACACATTAAATGCACTTTCCAAAGGATATACAACTTAAACTCTGCAAGGGAACTAAATAAACAGAAATAATCATAGAAGAAGAAAAGTGAACAAATAAAATAATGATAAGATAGTTGGGGACTAGAACTGTAAAACAGGAGGGAAGCAGAAAATGAGAACACTAAGGCAAATCAGGGCTCTTTCTACTAATAGTTACACACACTCTTTCAATTAGGGGGTTGGCGGTTCAATCTCTGCCCGAGTCGATGTGTTCTTGAGCAAGACAGTTAACTCTGAAATGTTCCCTGTAGCTGTGTCTACGGTGTATGACTGTAAAATAAGTAAGTCACTTTGGATTAAAGTGTCAGCTAAATTAAATGTAATGTAACACACACATACAAACCAAAGAGAGCTATTAGAGCCATAAGCATCAACATAGCTACGGAAAGGTTGCGAGACCAATGTAAACATGTCAGCTCACCCAACAATATACCTAATCTATTCAAATTCTCCCTAATCCATTGTAAAATCACCACTATCAGTTTGCATTCTCGAGGCGACGGATGCGTACCTTAAATCGGGCCAGGTAGTCTCCGATGACACTCTGCTGCCAGATGTCCTGTGCAGTCTTGGGTGGGTCCGGCAGACGACTGCGATCCTCCTTCTTCTCCGACTCGGACTTCAGGATCGCTTCCATGCGTTTAAACTTCTCCTAAATCACCAAGACAACGAGATCAGAATCAGAACTGTTGATTGCCACGTACGTGACACATACATGGAATTTGACTCTGTGAAGGACAGTAGAACATGAAAGGATATCAGTATGATTTGCCTCCTGTGATCCACTCAGTTGTACGGACATTTCTTAATTACAGTACCTTCTTTTTGTCTGGCAGCTCATTCCACATGCGAGCCAGAAGTCGTGTGAGCTCACTGTCAGAGAGGTCCGGACGCTCCTGCTGCAGTTTCGGACGCCTTTCTTCAGAGAAGATGAACATGGCTGAAATTGGCCTTTTAGGTTTCTCTGGATTGGCCTACATGTTAAAGAGAAAGATAATATCAGTAAAGGATACAACAACAGCCAATACACTATTTAGACATCAATATAATGTTCATATTTTATATATAATGTTCACGTTTTACTGTTTAATAGTACATTTGGGGAGTGCGACCTGAGCGTAACTTGCAATAGTCCCAATTTTTTGGGATCAAATTATATGGTTGTGATCAAACCAGTAAACAAAGAGGGTGAAAATTATACCCGTCACTGGAAATCAAAGTTTGTGACTGAGAAGAAGAGTGTGTCATGATCGCATATGTCTGTCTCTGTGCACGGCACCGCTTTGTTTATTCTCCTTTGCGCACTTAAAGTGCACTACTGGTAAGATTATCAGTGGCCTGAAGCGTGAGCTCGGGTTTAATGAGGATCATGTATTATAGTATATTATCCGTTGTTGTCATCGGGTATACATTGTACTTATTTGTCTCACCTTTGCTTTCGTGGCCCTCCTTCTGGCGGCAGGACCGTTGGCTCCGCCCCTCTTAAAACCTATTTTCTCCTCAGACAAAACCCGGTGTTGCTCCTCCGCTGATAAACTCTACAAATCCATACAGCAGAGAAAAGAAGCGTGAGAAATGATTGCAGAGAAGTAGCGCACATGTAGGATGACATTGATGGCTGCAACAAAAACACATACGGTCGAAACCAAAATGTTGACTTACACTGAGAAATCTGTTCATGCCAATTTCAAAGTCCTTCTTCCTCTGAAAAATAAAATACAACATTTTTAGACAAAATGTAATTTTTCCTTTTAAAATAATTATTAATTGACAAGAGGATTCCCGACTTACTTGTTCACAACGCTTTTGGTAGGCGTCTTTGTCCCCCTGTTTCAGCAGCTTCCACCGCTGGCTACACATCACCATACGCTCCGTGCTGGGCACATCCTTCATGCTCGACATCAACTCGGCGCAGTACATCGAGTAACCATTTCTGAGAGCACACACACATTATGCTCAAATAACCGCATAACCAGCATCGTGCAGATGGGTCAGCGGACTTGCAGCTGGGACTCACGGAGGGGGTTTGTCAGGCCGGCCATCAGATTTGTCTTTGAGGTGCCTCTCAGCCTTGGTCAGGGTGGACTTGAGGATATCCTCTTGGGTAATGTTTGAGTCCGGGTGCTGCTGGATGTACTCCCGCATTGTACCCTAGAATATTAAAAACAGTTAACACCAAAGACATCGTTGCCCTTCAGGATTCTACAGCCCTTGCACCTCGACAACATACGACACTCCACTGCCGTCTTACCTGGTGGAGTTTCTGCTGCTCCAGGGACTTGGCGATCCATTTGAGTCTCTTCTTGTCAGACAGCTGCGTCCACTGTTTGCCGAGTGTGTCTTTAATGTCTTTGGTGGTCGCCTGGTGTCAAACCCAGAACGTTAACAACTGTCACATCATACAATTGTGCCTTTGTTGCGTTGTAAACGCATGAACTTACATCCGGGCGTGTCTTGAGGACAGCCTTCTTTTCGTGGGTGAACCACAGCTGTTGGGGTGTTCTGGCCTTCTCCGGTGCATTTGAACCTTTCTTGCTCATGCTCTCTATGAGGCCGGGGTGCAGTTCTCTTCATTTACACAAAAGTGAAGCACAATTAACATCTGTAAATATGCTGCAGGTGTAGCCATGGGCTAATAAAGAGAAAAATGTTTTAATTTTAACATGTAATTGTACCTGAACCTCGTCATGCTGTGCACAAATGTTACTTTGTCTCGTGTAAAGTCCTCAAGATACTTTTTCTGCACCCGTGAAAGAAAAAAGGGAATGAAAGAAAAACAATGTTTCTGTTAGAAATAAAGTAAATCCAGAACAGAATCAAATGCATTTTTGCTATTTTAACTGACCTTCTTTTTTTCAGGCAGCTCCCTGTACTTCTTGGAGAGGATTTTAGTTAGATCTAGGTTGCTCATCTCTGGGTGCAACTTTGCGTATTTGGCCCTCTTTTCCATGAAGAATCGGAAGTATGGAGTCAAGGGCTTCTTGGGGAAATCTGGGTGTTTCTGTATATCATGGGGAAAATGAATTAAAGTGAAAGTCTTAAGAGGTATCGTCATAACTGCTTCCTGTTCATTAGTTGAGTAACATGTACATTAAACTCACCGTGAGCTTTTTGCCCTTGTAAGGATTCTTGATGTAGTCTCGAGCATCAAATATGAGTTCTGTCAAAGTCCGAAATTTACGAATCTGTGGTTCAGAAAGTTAGAAAAATAATTACTATCCAAGACAACATTCGGCTTCCAACAGACAAAACGGACTGTTGCGCAATCCATCAAAATACTACACCAATCTATTAGCCTCCATATAAAAACTTTAACTGACTCACCTTTTTAGAGACCAGCAGCCACTTCTGCTTACAGATCTCTGCTGAGAAGGAGTTGAAGGCCACTTTCTGCCAGTTGAGGTGGGACTCCGTTGTTTTGTATTTCGTCACATCTTTCGGAGGCAGGGCCAGTTGCATGGACTGAAGCAGTTGTAAGAGGTCCTCCTGGGACCATACTGTGATAACACAAAAACAACCAGAACGACACAAAAACGTTAAATCCGTTTACCCGTCTCCTAAATTACAACACTAGCTAGAACAGCCTCTTGTTTCTACACAATTAAGTCAAATTAGGCTATTCTGTTCTATTTATGTTGGGAGGTCATACTCTGCGACTAAAACATACATTCTGGGGTGTTCTATTCACAAAGACTGTGATCCCTATAAATACTAAAGTAACCTAATAAAATGTATTCATATAGGCTTAATATATAGAGTTTTCATTAAAGCAGATGTATTGTCATTGTGGATGTGTGAAAACGAGTTTTTTTTCATACATGTCGAAAACCCACCTATTTCTTCAGTTTTTACATCCATTTCTCCATTCATGGTGCGGCTTAGTATCTACAAAAGCAAAATAAAAATCAAGTTATTCAAACTCATTCAAATCAAACACAGAAGAAAAAAAGATTGCAACCCACGTCGGTTAAAATGTGGCCAATTCTTCGATAAATGAAAAATGTTTAATCGCAAAATGGGATTATATTATTATCATGTGTGTGACATAAATAACCGATTTGTCTGCGATGTAAAAAGTAAAACTCTGAGTGGTGGAATTTTAATTCGTCCCCGACATAATGGCGTGTGTTCATTACGCCGCCCCTTAAACGTTTACGCTGCATGGTGAGACATAGGCTATCGCTTGTGACGGCTTCAAATCTCAAATAACACTGCGGGGAGCTTCAACTAGCACAACTAGCTCCGGCGACACGGGTCTCCGTCGAGAACATTCTGCCAGCCAGAATCTTTCATATTCGTGCTCTCATTTAGTTCACGATATCGTGAACACACAGGAGCGACCATTTTCTCGCCCGCTCCGCTCGGTAATGGAGGCTTTTCTGTCGGAGCGGAGGTTGGGGAGGATCCACGGAAGGAGGAAGCGAATGGAGGTGGACGGACAGGCAGCTGTAGGCGACCAGCTGACCACGGACGGGGGATCTGCTTTCGGTCTCCGAGAAGGGGGAATGGTGGCTTGGAAGCACTGCAGCCAAATGCGCCACTCGGTCTCATCACCTATGGACGCGGATCTAGCTCCGCCATGCAACCCTATAATCTTCTTTTCACCAGTCTACTCGAGACATAGGGGCGAGGAAATCAATATAATATTCGCGTACGGTTAATAATAAATGTTTTTAGAGTATTCACAGGCCGATTAATTCGGGTTTTCGGCGTTCAAGCGTGGGGTTAGAGAACAAACTCCGTGAATTCTTCAGCGAGGCGTAGCAGAGCTGTGCTTCTATGATGGCGGCTGCTCGTTGTTCGTCGTGTCCTTGTGGCCCCAGCTCGATGTGGCGTCCACGGGACGAGCCAGCGTCACGAAAACAACCGATTGGACCAGAACCGACGAGCCACCATAACGTACATCTGGAGCCGTTTTACCATATGGTTTCCTACACGGTCATGAAATTTAAAAAAATATGGATGAAATCGTATTTCGTTTAAGTGAGCTGAGGCATTACAGTCAAGGGCAACTTGGTACGCTAAAATAAGCTTACATTGAACATTTAGAGCCAAATATTCTTAATGTTCAAATTTACTACAAAACGTTAACATTGCATTTAATAGGAATCGTAGTTTCCTCCGGGTAAGACCTAGATTTACTGTTTTCAACAAATCATTAAAAACGGTTAACTGTTAGAATGATACCTCCCGCTAAACATTAACAATATTTTAGACTTGACCTTTTTATTTTCATGTCGGCGCTGAATGTTATGGTGGCGGTTGGAAGGACTTGAGGAGGCGCAGGAAGAAAGAAGAACATGGAAAACATGTTAACGGTCAAACGTTACAGGCTGCCTCGAGCTCGCCATGCGGCCAACCGTCCCCTTTCAATCGGTCGTTGTCTCGGCTCTATTAACACGCGGTTAAACCGTAACGCATCCTAAATTGTTCGCTAGACGCTTAAAGGAAACACGTTAACAGCCGCGGCTGAGCAGCTTCGCTGGCGCGACGAAACGCTCCAGGTCCGCCATGCTTCAGCTCTACAAGGAAACCTACCGTGACAAGGTCCAATGGCGCACTGCAAACACAGAACTACGGAGCTTAAAGCTAATGCCGGGGCGTTGCAGACTCCCTTCCCTCGATCCAAACGCATATAAGCGAGGACAAGAAGGCGGGCTCTCCGAGCTCGGTCGGCGGTGGTTCTGGGCTAGTCAGTGAGAGAGAGAGGGGGAGAGAGAGGGCGAGTCTCTGCACGGTGAGATATTAAACCGAGATCCCTCATGGCTAACCGAGAGAGGCGGCTGGTTGTTCCGCCAACAGCCGCATGGAGGTCTCGGCGCGGAAACCACCGTTAATTCCCCCACGCAAACACCCCGGTTACAGCGCAGACAGGCGGGTTTCGATGACTGTAACTGGCATAAAACTATCGCTTCGAGTAATTTTGCTTAAAGACCACGTTTACCTCCAGGTCGTATACACAGTTTCCTACCCGCTGTAGAGGACAATAAATCCGGCTATGGCCGCCTTCGTCTGCACCCCGCCACAGCGGTCGTTTTGGTTCGCTACTACAAAGAAGCGACCGACCGAGGCGCGTTATAAGTAAACAAAAGCAAACATAAAAGGTATATTTCCCGGGTTAAGACGCGTATAATGGTTTGTTTATTGTTCACTTACACGGTGGATGAACCCGAGCGGTTGTTTTGTTGGCTTAGCTGTCTCTCTCGGCGTCGTTGTGGAGGAAGAAGGGGAGGGTTGAACGATAGCCAGCACTGCGCCGTCGGTCCTGGGCTCCAGTCCCCGCAGAGATGGTCCTTCCCCCCCGCCTCCATCTCACTCGCCGTCTCCCTCCACTCAACGCGCAGCAGCTCCTCTCTCTCCATCCAACCATTTCGCTAAGCGAAGACATCCATTTTCTCCGACCTCACATCGCTGTTTCTCAACCCAACGGAGGGCGATTGTTTTTCCTCCCGTACGTTAGAGCGACCATGTCTGATCTTCAGCCGAAGTTTGCGCACCGAATATTTTATCGCGAAAGTATCATAAAATCAAAAATTGGGCGCAATGGTTATCTTATTTAGTGCTACCGGCTCATCTCGCATAGACCACTCACTTAGTATAAATAACATAAAAATATATATTTTCAAAAGTTTATCATTTCTACTTTTAAACGTCATATTTCCACTATATAGATATATGGATCGATATATAATTATATAATAAGTCTCCAAAGTATCATCCATGTATTTCCACATTGCTCCGCGATTCCTCAACCAGAGGCTGTTTGACAGCTTCATTTTGGCCCAGCATGTTGTTTCTTTTCAACTCCACCTTGTGTGTTTGTGGGCGGAACCCCCGGCTGTCCAATCCAGTCGGTCCGATTCAGGGAAAACAAATGACTTTCAGGCACTCGGCCTTGTTAAACTGCTGCGTTCTCTTGCTATCGGAAATGTGTTTATCATCTCACAAGCGCGTGCATATAGTCAGAAGCTGATTTTGAAGTTGAGGTTTTAAGTAAGTGACTGTGAACAAATACATAAGACCATACATCGGGAAGACATTTTAAATAAAAGTGTATTGTTGAAGTGTATTTGTTATTTCATTATTTTTATAAAACGTCATTTCCCCCCCAAGTCCGTACTTTTAATATAATTGTTTCTCAATTAGTTCTTTATTTCATAACGTTATGGTGGCTGATAAATCAGATATATGCTACAGTCAATCAGAATTGGTTTGTTTTCACAGTTAAAGTAGCTTTATGAAATTATATTGTGATAAATATAAACTGCTCAAATGAAATAAAGCTGACTTGTAATTGTGGGTTTTGTCAGTAGGCAGTTATTTAATTATTTTTGTATATTAAGCTGAGTTTTTACATTTTTGAACTATTTCGCAATGTAATTTAAGTGTTTGATTATTTATTTAATATTTTATTAAAGTACATATTTTGCTCTTTGAATATATATGATGCATTTTAAAGTTTTATTGTGATCCTTTTAGGATTTAACCTTCTGTGTTAGTTAATGTTATGCTAAATCTTGACATCACATCTGATTTAAATACACAATAATATACAAATGCATCTCAGGGTAAAAGTATTTACAGCCATGTCTATGGAGTTTTTCAAGTAGGAGTATTGAGAAGTAGGAGTTTACTTGATCAACTTGAACGCAGCATGCAGCTGAGTGGCAGGTCCATAGAAATAAAATAGCTATTTTATTGGCAGGCCTCTTGGTTCAAGTGAACATTCCAGTCCTGCTAATTGGAGGATGACATGATATACCTGATGTTTGAGTAAACTATTGTATTTCCTCATGCATGTATACAAAAACAAACACGATTTTTATTTTTAATAAAGTGAAAATTCATCCAATCCAATCAAGCATGTACAATGTTTCAATCACACACACTTACATGAACAGGCATTATAACATACATTTACATATACATTTCCCCCTGATTATATCATCAGAACAACAATCTCAAATGATTATATCTCATCAACAAGTCTCTATCTATTACTGCTCATCCAATTTAATAATTCTTAAAGCAATTACACACTTGGGGGACTATGCTACTGTATAGGAAAAAGGCTGGTGTTAGAATCTAAATAAAACGCACTGTGTGTGTGTGAATAGAGTGTGAATAGATACATTTTGCTTTACTTAAATAGCATACAAAAAGCTAGGTGGAATCATATTATAATAACATGGGCACATTTGCAATGTGGCAGCACTGATATTCACTTTAAAGCTATACTGTAGTTATGCACGAAAAATAAAAAAAGGATATTATAAATGGATTTACCTCAGGTCTTAATGGAAAATACTTTGCTTTGAAGGAAATTAAGTATTTTTTTCCTGACTCAAAAGATAACTTTATAGTCAAGTTAAGTATGTTTAATGTATGTATTCTATAAATTAAATATTCATTTTTGAGAGATAAATAACAACATAACAGAAAAAGTTGGAAAATGTTATTGTTAAATAAATACATGTTTTTTAAAGGCACCTGATAATAAATGTTCAGTCAAGTTAATGTGCATTAAAAAGTTTCAGAACGAAAAATGCCAGTTATGGTATTGTTTATGGCAGTGGGCACTCATGGTACACATCCACCCCAGGTTCCTCCTCAAACGTCACTTTGCCGTCATCTGCGTCCAGCTGTAACACAAACATATCCAGTTGCAACAGTGAACCGTACACCTCAAACACCTTATGGTGTGTGCCTGAGATTGGAATACATTATGCATGGGAGGTACTTACGCATTTCATTTCCATGGCAGAGAAGAGCGTGCCGGTCATGAACATGCGCAGAGGGATGGTGAGGATGAGAACAAAAGGCAGCGCCAGAGAGAAGGAACTACTCTTCACCACCCACAGGACACCCAAGCACACGAGCTGGATCAGAGTAAAGAGATGCATCCGCATTGTCTTCACCTGCGTGGCAGCAGAGGAGAGCGTTAACAGGGGAAAACAAAGTACTCACATGAAAATGTGTAAATGCTAATACACAGGGAGATTGCCACGGAACAAAGAACACTGAAACACAAGCGAAAATAACGAAAGCAGATACAACAAAATGTGGGTTAGGGTTTCAGGAGTCAGGGGGCCCGGGGCCAGAGCCTTTGTTTGAGGTGACTGTCAACATTTCTCGTTGGAAAGTTCAACAACCACTAAGACACACAAAATTACCTCAAAAAGACTCGTCACAACCACAAAGATGTGAGACGACTATAAGACATACAAAACGACCACAGGGAAACATGACATGGCCACAAAGAGACTCAAAACAATCACAAAGAGATGTCTTGCTCATGTGCAGGAATGTGTCTGTGCACATGTTCTCATCATACACCCATGGTCTTGGGATCTTTTTCCACTCAGATTGCCACATACAACATATTAGAAACACATTTAGTATAACATATACAAACTAGAACGGGCACTCGGTAGAGCGCATACCTTCGCATATCACAAGATTGGGCATTGAATTATGAACATTTTGGCATTAGTTGCATGCCAATTGGACAAAAATGTATCGTGCTATGGTAAAGAAAAGATTTTGACCTTTCCATGACCTTGACCTTGACCTTTGACCCGATTGATCCCAAAATCTAATCAAATGGTCCCCGGATAATAACCAATCATCCCACCAAATTCCATGTGATTCAAGAAGATTTGACCTGTTCATGACCTTTGACCTTGACCTTTGACCCGATCGATCCCAAAATCTAATCAACTGGTCCCCGGATAATAAACAATCATCCCACCAAATTGCATGCGATTCGGTTCAATACTTTTTGAGTTTTGCGAATAACACGCATACAAATAAATAAATAAATAAATAAATTAATAAATAAATACACGGCGATCAAAACATAACCTTCCGGCATTTTCAATGCGAAGGTAACAAATGATATCCTCCAAAAGTGTCGAATTAAGACCTCTCAGGCACCCTGGCTACAAATATTTACCACGATAAGCAGACTATTCGTACTATTGTGTCTATCTGTTTGCAGATATAACGGCATGTTCTGACACAAGGGTCTTCCACGTCTTGGACTGTATTTAAGGATGCTGCGTACCCTGGTGGCGTAGGCCTCAGCGGGATGGTATTTCTTTGGTGTGATTAGAAGAAGTATCCTGTCCCACATCTGGATTCCACTCAGAGAGGTGACACCCATGTAGAGGAAGATACCAAACAAGGCTGTCATGGGAATCATCTTCAGAAGAGGCTCCATGAAAATAGAGGCACCTGGAAGTCACAGAAAGTGAAAGATTGTTTAAGAAAAATGCTATTTTAATCTCAGCCTGCTGTGTCTGCATCAGCACTGTAGATGGCAGCACCTACCAACCAAGATGGCCACGAGGAAGCCACTGATCCTCTGCTCGATCACCTTCTCGATCTCTGGTTTTGGGCCCTTGGTCATGACAGTGAGAGCATTGGCGTGGGTGACGGATCGCACGGTGGCAGCACTGAGCCAGGGGACCCCGAAGAAGGAGGAGAGGCCCCCCATGGTGACCAGGAGGAGCAGATCGAAATGGAAGCCGGATCCCTTCACCATCTTCCTTTCAGGTTTGCTCACAATCAGCCTGGCAGACAACAACAGAGCTCATTAGCTTTAGACTTCAGCTTTGTTGCAGACTGAATGCCATTATTCACTGCTTCACTCACGTAGTAATCTGGGACTCCAGGAAGATGAGGATGAAGACTAGCAGTGCTGGTACACAGCAGGCGCCCATCATCCAGATGGGGAAGGGCTTCTTCTCTCCAAAGGGGTTGATGAACCAGCCTCTGATTTTGGGGTTGGTCACCTCAATGCCTTTTGGCACCATCAGTTTCTACAAGAGGAGAGGATGCTTTTCATTCCACTCATGTAGCACAACATCATTTGAGTTTAGTCACATGTCAGAGTGGCATTGTAACAATTACTTTTACGGGTAAGAATGTGCATTTTATAAACAGTTTTAGACAGATAGGTCAATAAATTATTAATATACATTTTGATTAGTAGTGTCAAATCAATGTCGTTGATTAGAACATGTTTGTTTTCCAGTGTGTCCTTGATTATGCCAGCTCAATCAGAAAGGTGGGTTATGTTATCCATCGTCAAGATCTGGACACATGTCTTCATCCACATGATGTGAAACGCCACAATAAATACCACAATCCACTATTACAAACTACTTCAGGTTCAAGTTTGTTATCAATTATAAAACAGTATAAGGTCAAATGGAATATTGGTTCTTCAGGATTAGGGCCTGGAAATAACCCAAAGATCTATAGTGTTTATGTGCATTATAATTGTATTTTTGTTCAGATAAAAAGTCAAACAAATAAAACTCAGATCTTTTTAAATAAAATGGAAATGACCATCCTTGACTTAAATGGCTCAAAATCATCTTAATTGTGCTACGAACCATTAAACAATGATGGTGACAGAAAGCCATCTTGATAATAACATTTCCATATTTAGTTATTTGCCTTCACTGTAGCTGATGTGATTTTTAGTTATTTTTTTAATTTGAGATGACTCAACTCACCACAACACAACTCTTACCTGGGTGTAAGCATCCGCAATGCTGATATCCACAGCAATCATGACGAAAATAGCAATGGGGACACCAAAGTCTCCAATCAAACGACGGATCTAGTGAGACAGCAGGCACCCCACGGTCAAAATCACGTAGGACCTACAACGTCTTTTTCAAAACATATAGAAAGTAGATTTTACCGGGCCGGGGAAGTAGTGACCATTCTTGAAATGACGGAGGAAGTATGCAATCAAGAAGCAACCAAACATCAGGCACATAGACAGCAGGGCGGTATTGGGGTAGGCCCTATGCGACTCCGTCTCGTAAGTGGTGATGTTGCCATGCTGATCGACCTCAGTGTGCTTGATGAGGATCGTGTGGAAGGGGTTGTCCAATGTATTGTTCAGATGATCGTAGTTCAGAATCAGAGGGTGGGTTTTGAAGATCTGAGCAAAAGGAGATAGGAAGTCAGAGGAAGCAACAACAAAAAGGACACAACATATGAAGCGATCACAGGGAAATGGTGTCATGAGAGGATGAGGTGAGGAAACCTTGATGAGCTTATTGAACGTCTCATAGATGAAGATGAGAGAGATGAGGATGGAGAAGATTTCCTGAGTGAAGCGGGAGATGAATTTGACCAGGAAGCTGCCTTCCACGGCCACGATGATGATCACGATCACTATCAGCCACATCCCCACCCAGATGCGGCCCACAATGTACTCAATGCCCTGGGCCTTGCAGAACTAGTGTGGAATGAAGAAAGCAAAATAGATGATGATGAAGAAAAAAATAGCGAACGAGAGACTGATTCATTCACGACACGACTCATACGTACGGCGTAAAAAGCTTCCTCAAACACCAGCAGAGGTCCAGAGAAGCCGATGATGAGGACGGGCTGAGCGGCGATGAGACAGAAGATGATGCCCTGGATGCTGGTGGAGATCATAAGCTCGGACACGCCCATATATTTGTCTGTTTTGTCAGCTAGAGTCAGAGATCAGAGACCATTATTAACACTATTAAAGGTCAGTACCTACTGCAAAGATAATTGAGCCTCAGACTCCAGAATTAAGAAATCAGAAAACCTAGCTCTCTCTTTTACCCAGAAGCCCTCCAAAAGTGATGGCTGGGGACAGGGCAGCGAAGTAGATGAAGATGACGGAAGCGAAAACCTGAGGGTTCAGAGCATCTGTGTAGTCGCTGAGGTAGTGGCGATAACGGCGCTTCAGGTCCTTCACCATCCCACCGAAGGGATAGCCTGTGCGGGCCAGAGGGTCCTCCCGAGGCGGCTCAGGGGGTTTCTCCTCTGGAAAAGAGATGACAATAAATATGCCTTTTTTTTCTTTAGCTTTTAAGGTTATGGACGTGTCTCCAGCAGAGGCGTTGTCCAGTTTAATGTCATATATGCATATGTGAATACTATTTAAAGGTACTATATGTACAAATGTAAAAGCTAATATTCTCAAACTTTAGACCAAACTTCCCACAGAAGCTTGTTGGTTCCTTTTGCAAGAAAAACGTGCCCCTCCCTCCAACCCTTGTTACTCAGGTCTTTCCTCTATGAGGTACCTGAAGTGGATAACATATGTTTGTTATCTACTTATTTGAGCAATTTCTTTTTCATGTGGAAGGAACAAAGGGTTGAAAAAAAACATTGTATGGCAGTTAAAGGGGTGCAGTTAGGCAACAGTAGTAGAGGCTGCTGACCTTTGATCCTGGCACCGAAGGCCAGACGGGTGTCGATGGGACGGAGTCTGTCACGCAGCATCTTCTTCTGGAAATGGATGATGGGCTCCAGCATGGCCTTGTCTTGGATCTCAGTGGGGGGGATCACAATGCTGCAGTCCATGAAGTCCGCTATGGCGTTGGTCAGATCTTTGTCCGTCTGGGCCAAGAAGGCTTCCAGACAAAACACCTGTGAGAGCAGAAGGCTTTTACTCACCTGCACCGAACAAAACAATACGAATACTCTCCAAGTTACTGACTGCTGAGTCACTGTTTTCCTCTCTCACGACTCTCTCTTCTCTCTCACCCAGTCGGCCATCAGAGCACCCATGGCGCGGCCGCTTTCACTGTAGTCCATCCCGTTCTGGCTGGGCCCCATGAGCACAAAGATGAAGCGAACAGGGACGGGAGACTCCAGGGAGGAGTTCATCACCACGGAGTCGCTTAACCTCACAAAGGCCGTCACAGGTTTCTGCAGGGTGTCCAGGACACCTATCCGAAAAAAACCACCCTCTTTTAACCATATCTGCTCCAGAACCACACGTGGAGACACATAGCAGCGTCTGAATTACGTGAACGTACCAGAGAGGACAATTGAGGCCTCCACGTTGTCAGAGGTGTCTCTCTGCAAGAATAATGTCACGTCAATAAATACATACGACATTGATGAACGACGAAATGAAAAGAAACATGGAAAAAACCTGAATGTATACCTTCTTGGCTACAGAAAAGGTCTGCATCTCAATGTCTCCAGAGGGAGTGACCACAGGCACCACAGACTGACTGGAAGAACAAATAAAAGGAGAATTAAGTGTATGCCGCAAACATTTTCATGGCAATAGAGAAATAGTGGGTCCTGGGGATTACCTGCGTCTCATGAGAAGAGCTCTCAGCAGGCCGTCTCGATCACTGGCGCGAATCTCATTCTTATTCAGCAGCTCATCCGCGACCTTCTCAGCTACGGTAGATAGACTGCTGGCGTTCAGGTCGAGGAGGACGGCACCTGAGTACATTTGAGTTTCTTTTAATCGTCACATTCATATTAATCCTATTGTATGCATGGATTTCCGTTTCATCAGAGACTCCAAAGGCACCTGTGCTCATGGTCTTGCGGAGCTGGATCAAGCTCTTGAAGGTGAGATGGGAGACATGAGAAGGACCCCATTTTCCGGTGGCGGGGTTTAAGTTCTCCTCGTAGCCCACCCAGCGGCCCGTCTCCTGCCAGACGTTACCCTGGAGCTCATTCAGCTCCACATAGGCCTGTGGTGATGCAATGTGGTTATTTAATAAACACTCCCGCTGGATAATGCTGATTTACATGAATGAAGACAAATATGAAGAATGAAGACGAACTTGAGCGTCCCCTCTTGTGGTGGCATTGGTGTTCAGGTTCAGATGAGCTGGAAAACAGAAGATTGAGGACACGTATAAACACTCAACTACAAGTAAAAGTTCTGCATTCAAAATCTGTAATAGTTAGTAAGTATTATAAAATTAAATGACTATGACTGGATTTGTGTCCAGATATAAAATGTCGCCAACAGCTGCCCGGCCTCTGAGGGGAACCTACCTTCTGAATCTCTGGGGATGGAGACGACCCCCATAGGTGGCTCATTGTCCTCCTCCTGCTCCTCCTGCCTCCTCCCCTCCAGGTCATAGTTGCTGCTCTGACCCGGTGGAGTCCTGGAGGTGTGGAGAAACAGACACATCAATGAAGACCTATAAGCATGAGTACTTTCAACAATACCCCCAAATTCTCACCTGGGAAAGGACATTTTAGATATCATTTAAAAAATGCACATGCATAATTGTGTCTCTAAAAGTGTAAGTTAAATAGACTTTGAAGTATGCAAACTACAGTTGATAGCAAATGGCTTAAAATTGATACGGTTGTGAAATGATGCTATCAGTGCTTTTCTGTTCGTGCCACAAGAGGGCGAGGTTGGTCAACTTTCTTCTTATCGTTCCTGCTTCGATTTGTTTCACATTTACCAAACACTCCCTCGCTTTGAGAACAAGGTCCCTGATGCTGCTTTCACATCAATAGGAAGTTATTAAAACCTTTCTAAAATGATTTATAGTCTTTCATGTCAACATGGATTTATTTTGTTTTCTTGGCCACTTGGGGGAAGTGCAAACAAAATGTTGACATACAATCTCGTTTTAGCTCTGGTTTGCCAACTCCTGAACCCTGAGGAACATGTTTATGTTTTAATGTGAGAGTTTTTTAAATTAAAGTTACAGTTCATGAAACTAAAACAACGATCCAAAAGAGGCTAACATGCTCCGTAGAGCTTTGGGGAACAGATTCGCATGACGCAAAGTCATATAATCACTTAATTGGAGGGACTAGTTTGTGTGATACACATCTTGGAAGCACTGCCTGACATGCACAGTGAGACCCGATACCTTTGTCTTACCAGAAACAGGATGCAGTATTTACAGTACATGTACATAGAGTGTAAAAGTATTGTGTTGAAAGAGTACTGCAGAGAGGAAGCACTCACAGTCTCACTGGAGAGGGGAAGGCAGAGTCCTTGTCTTCATCGGACATGTCACTGCCCTAGACGAGAAGATGGTGGAAGAAGAATGAATGGAAGAAAGTTGGATGAGAATTTAACGATTAAAGGGAAACGCGTCTTATATTTATTGAACACATCAATCTCCATAGTCTCCATCCTCTTGTGTTGTATTGACTCTTCACGCTGTTTGATGTCAAAGGAAATTAAGACAAACCTCAAAACTAAAATGATTTTCCATCGATGTTTTTCAGATGTTGATCTCTTTATGCATTCCCTAAGACAAAAAAGAATGAATAACGTAAAGAAACAAATAACTCAACCAATGACTCAGTGGGTACCACTCAAATTAATCTTCTTTTTACTGGTGATTTGTGAGACTTGAATTTTGACACAATTATGCAAACAGGTGCATATACTGCATCTATTATTTGTCCCACTTGTGATCAAGTATCATTGTTCTATAATCAACCTAGCTCCGCCCCTAGAGACCGTAAGGCCTGCTTTGATGAGGATAGCGCCATCTACCACCACTCAACTGCCCGCAGAGCGACGGCTCGGGACAGATAGTCAGCCGGCCGTTGAGAACGAGGACGTCATAATGGTTTGAGTATAAGACGCACAGAGCCTTATCTTTGGGTTACACCCTTCTTCAACCAGACAC
Organism: Pseudoliparis swirei; assembly: GCF_029220125.1. NCBI lineage: Eukaryota > Metazoa > Chordata > Actinopteri > Perciformes > Liparidae > Pseudoliparis > Pseudoliparis swirei. Next base: position 14,610,051 of record NC_079410.1, on the reverse strand, counting down.
CTCTGTTTTCCAAGTACAGCAAAAATGCTGCTAATGTCACAGAAAGTAACAGAAAACGGTTCTCATTTCGTCAGGAATACTCACAATACACAACCATTTAACTTGGTATGGATTGAATTTCAATTTCACAAATTGGACAAGCCCCGTTTTTTTTCTTTCTATTGAAAATATTTCTCTGCATATTGCCCAAATAGGTGTCACGTGACTTCACATTCACTTTGTACATGGACAAATGATAATGTTTGAAAGATGCACATCTACAGGTCAGATGCTGTACATTACCAAGACATTGCCATTTAGTGGAAACAACAGAGCATGGATTTACAGAAAATCATAAAAACCCATAGATGATAATCCCACCTTGAACGTGACCTCAAATGAATTTCAAGCGCTTAAATAGTCTTTCCAGAAAATGTGCACGACAAATGTCTTGGTTTGTAAATAATATTCTTCCTGCAAGAAAATAGCTTCATCTGAACCCCTGACCTTATCGTACATGAATGGCAGCGACATTAAAGGCTAGAATAAGCTCCTCTCCTCTTAGGGTACATTCAGCCATCCAGTTTGACCTCTACCCTGTCACAAAGCGTGTCAGACCCTTGTCCAGAGGAGGCCACACCCTTACCTGCATGCAGGTACTCCCACCTGCTCTCCAGCACTGGAAACAGGATGATCTCAGCTCTGTCAGCCTGGACGGACCCGGTGATAAACTGAACCAGGACGAACGAAAAAGATGAGTGACAAGTGAGAATGAGAGGAGCGGGAACACCCATATGCAACTACTTAGACCCTAAGAAGCGCTGCACCCCTCAACCCCTCTAGTTGCTGAGCAACCTGGCAGGTGGGCGGGGGAGATAAGGCCTGTGTGACAGACCAACAGCCCTATCGGCCAGGGACACCTTGAGACAGGGATATCCCAACCCTAGTTTGCCCGCTCCGCCCTCCCAGCATGAACCAGGTCTGAGCCTGGACGTAGTAAAAGACCAGCAGGCCTAACCTCATCCTTTATGAGGGGCACACAGGGGGCAAAGAGGGCACAGTATCAACATTCTGTATTAGGATGATAGCACCATCGTGCGTCATCTTATGTACGTACTGGGGATTCCCTGTGGGGGGGGGGGGGGGGAACCCAGCGTTCCATCATTGCAGGTGGTCTGAGTGGTTTGTCTCATGATTGGTACATGCAACATGGCAGCGTCAGGGTTAGACGTCTTCTGCAGCGGACCGGAGGTGGATGTTGGTTGGATGTTGGTGGTCCAACCCAGATGACAGATACTAACACAAGGATGCAGCGCTGACTGGTGAAAGAGGAAAACATCCGATAGTGGTCATTAAAAAGACAAAAGACAACGTGAAACTAACTCTGAAAACTGAACGTACGATGTAAAAAGAATTCACTGGGAATAAGGAAGTGGCGGGTTAATAGCTCGCCAAAGGTGAACATGCATGTGCCAATCACACAAAGTAAACTGAGTCACTCTTCTACTGCCACTGTTCAACAGTTGTATGGCTTCTGATATATAATCAAAGCTAAAGTTGTGAATACAAGGAAAATAAGACATTTTCAAGTAAATCAACTTTATTATATTTTATAGATCAAGAAAAAACAGGATTTCACAAGGATTCAAAGCCACACTTAAGAATTTGCTGCTTGTGAAGATACTTATTGTCAATGGCTTAGAGTTGGATTGTGAACGAGGCCTGCTGTCATCCATTATAACCCACAATACTCATTATGTCACTCATGACTTACTTCTAGTGGATCCTCCCACTTCACAATTATACTGTACAAAGAAAATAGAACAAAACAAAAGATCTTGTTTTAGAAGAAAAATGATAATTTATTTAGATTGAAACAAATGCAGATTACATTCAAAGTACATGCGTTTTCATATGTTAAAGATAGAAAGACATTTGTTTTATTCTTAATATCACCAATTTAATCATGCTTACAGCTTTCCAGTCATTGATAATCTCACACGGCTTTTTGACTTTTCAAAGAACACTTTTGCATCGATTCTTGTCGTAGCAAAAACATAAAAAAAGAAAAATACTTTCAACAGAACAGGTATACAACATAAAGGAGCTTAATTTGCATCGGTATCAGCTGCGGTGTTGAACCGTTTATCATTTTTATATACCCCTTAATCTGTCCTCAATAAGATTTGATGACATTAAGGAGCGTGAACGAGAGAAAACCACAATAATCATATTTGAAATAGAAGAGTAAGTGTCGGGATTGCACTATTGGAACTGTATTACAGAATTTCAACTGAATTTACTGGATTGACAAATAACATCTGCTCAATCTAACAACGAGTTGACTGCAGAAGAGACAAAAAGAAAACAAGTGAATACATATTAAGAGTCCATTACACAGTTCAATAATGACCATGGGCCTCTGATGTTTTTCTAAAGCGGAAAACTAAATCTGAATTACAACAGTATTCTCTCCGGCCATGCAGCACTGTGGGTACAAATACAATAAATGCAAGTTTTGATGGTTTCATTTTTCTTCTTTTGGGTCCAAAACTAATTAACAAATTTGGAGTCTAAATTAAAGTGTTTAAAAAAAATCTCTGTTAACATTGCTAATAATAAAGGAAATAAATTGAAAGTATCACACACTACCAGGAGTTAGGGAACTCATTTATTACCTTCGCATTGAAAATGCGGAAGGTTATGTTTTGATCGCCGCGTATTTATTTGTATGCGTGTTATTCGCCTAACTCAAAAAGTATTAAACAGAATCGCATGAAATTTGGTGGGATGATTGTTTATTATCCGGGGACCATTTGATTAGATTTTGGGATCGATCGAGTCAAAGGTCAAGGTCATGAAAAGGTCAAAATCTTCTTGAATCGCATGAAATTTGGTGGGATGTTTGCTTATTATCCGGGGACCATCTGATTAGATTTTGGGATCATTCGGGTCAAAGGTCAAGGTCATGGAAAGGTCAAAATCTTCTTTTTACCATAGCACGGTCAATTTTTATCCAATTGGCATGCAACTAATGCCAACATGTTCAGAATGCAATGCCCAATCTTGTGATATGCGAAGGTATGCGCTCTACCGAGTGCCCGTTCTAGTTACTTAACTGGTTTTGTCTCGGAAGAAATTAGTTAACATTTTTGCTATGATGGTCGTCTCTGACAGTCGTGTATTCGGTGGTCCTTGATTGTTAAATATGTTGGTAGGATGAGGTTTAAAAGAGTTTAATAGAAAACTGCCGAGGTATCGGGTTATCTCTTAGGCCTCCATTCTGTCTGTGAAATGATAACTGATTTCAGCCTCCAGTCACGACAAAGGTCATGTGCCCGTTTGTCAAATGCATGTCAATGATTTAACATGAACAAGTCCATTGTGTGGAAATCTCGTTCCAGCCACGTGGCGTCAGATATATAAAAGGGGGTTCATTGTCACAACAGGGTGGGGGGGGAAATATTTTTGTCAACAACTGTGGCAGATGTTATTTCCGGTGCACTGCAGGGGATTTCATCTGAACCCACGACCCGTCAGTGTGAGTGTGAGTCACATATCAAGATATTCACGAGGAAAGAAAAGGTGCCGCTTGCAATCACAAGTCCTGAAACGAATAAGGAATGCAGGGAGGAATTGGTAAGTTAATATTGTTTGTTCGGGATGTTTCCTGGAGGACTTCACATGAAGGATGCACTGTTTGCTACGGATGAATGAAAGGTTAAAGGATCCAAGTGATGACCACGCAGTGAAGATACATATGGACCCCACGACAATGGGGCCCCCAGCTGAGGACTCGGTGGCTCAGGCCTGTTATCACCCCTGTGTAGCAGCTATCTGCAGGGTCCATGTGGCTCAACATACAGCACACAGACACTCCCAGTCGTCATAAAGACGCTTTCCTCCTCACAGACATTTTCAAAATTTTTCGTCTGAATGTGTTATTTGTGGAATGTAAAGCAGACCATAGTAAATTGAGAAAGAAAGAGTTTAAATCTCATTTTACGCAGTGACAGATTTGGACAGACCATATCATGTTTCATGTTCTTTCTAACTATGTAGTTTAAAAAGGGGGGTAACATAACGCATCTATAACATAAAAGCCAGATATGTGGGTGAAATGTGATTTGGACTATTAAGCGACTTTTTATTTAAAAGTTTGTGAGGAAAATCTAAATGTCTGAAATCATTTAAAGAAAAAAAGCCATTGTTGAACACCATCTTTATATATCTATATATACATTAAGCATTTCCTCTATTTATTGTGGCTTTACTCACACTGATAAACACATATTTAAAAAAATCAAAATACATGTTTTGCATTACCCTAAGAGGTTTTAAAAGTCACATAATTATAGTTCCAACTAGACAACTTTTATCGGCGCTACATTTTCAAAGCTCTAATTGTCCGAGAGCAGCTCTATCAGCGCCGGAGGGAGTTATCACAGAGCCAGAGGCAGCGGCAATGACCCACCTCGTCACGGTGAACAACTCGGCTACCCTTTAACAAGGAGAACATGCAGCGGGGGTCAATGTCACTTTACTTCGACTAAACTTCAAACTTTTCCTGGACTCATACTATAGATACCATTATTGCTAAATGTCATTTTTAATGCTCAATGATAACGAGGAATTCTCTAACTTCAGATTATGTTTACCCTTTGTCTGCTAAATACCTACAAGTGAAACAACTTTTGTGGTTCATCGTTTTTTTGGGAGAAATAAGTTTAAGTTTTTTAATTAGAACAGAATTCAATTTAGTTTTTTTTTTTAGTGTATCTGTTCTTTGAGCTCGGGGATGCCGGAGACTGGATACCGAATGCATCAGTCTCTGTTGACATTGGCTAATCTTAGCGGAAAGAATGCAGCAGAAACAAAGACATATATTGTTTTGCTCTAATTGACAATCAGGGTTTTCTAAATTGCTATAAGGAAGACACATTATTCTCACTGAACCGGTCTGTGGCAGCGGGGTGCGTTTAGGCTCGGCTGCAGAGCTGGTGTCTACTTGGCCTCAGCTAGTGGCTGATTGTTAATCAGCCCAGATGAGGCCAATCTGTGTGTGTGTGCATCTGTTCCCATAAAAGAGCAGTGGGGCCTGAGGAGAGAGCGAGAGTGGGGAGCAGAGGCACAACCTACAATGACAGTAAAAGATATGACCAAATTTCATTCTTTGTATAGTCATCCTTTGGTGCTTGGGGGAAGAAACCTACCGGTGACATCCACAAACCTGTTACATGGTCATGCAGTATGTTTGGTTAAAGAATCCTCAGATGAAGATAAACTTCAGAAGATACACAAGTTTGTTCTGTGCTCTTCGACTCGAGCAACGGTTGCCATGTGGGCCGCTAACATAAAAGGAACATTGCTCAACTGGTAGACTAAAATAATTGCCAGTTGCTGGCCAACATCACCCTGAGACTCTTCCTGTTAACTAACCATGGACCGTCCCAAAGGAGCAGCTGTGACCACGCCCAGTGTTTTGTTTAAACGGTGTACAGGGAGAGAAGGCTAATTATAGAGCACTTAACAGTTTGTTGAATAATTACTTGCGTGTGTCTGGAGGAAATCATAGTCCAGTATGTTCTCATTGATGAGACACTTTTGACGTCATAAAATAATGACAAAAGCAGCACACGGAGAACTAATACAGTATGTTTATTTAAAGATGATAGATTCCTGATAACGGAGTGAACATTTAGATTATTTGTGGCAAACGAGCCGACATCTCATTAGGTGTGAGCCGACAGACCAGTGGGTGGTGGTCTTCAGAAGCACTTTTGATCACTCTTCTCCCCGACAGTTTAAAATACAGCGAAGCTTTTCATTGAAGAAAAAAAAAAAAAGTTTACGTTTTCCAATGTTATATGGAGAAAGAAAAAAACTATTGCGAGGTTAATTTAGCATTTACCAAACACGAATGATATAAAATTGCTTCATTATCCACAACCCTTACAGTGATTAGTCATACATTTATCATATCCTGGAATCGATTAGCCATTAGCGGTGCAGAGGCAGAAACCAAGAGGCAGTCGCCCTTTAAAGAATAACATTAGCATATCAACTTTGAATGATCTTTGCTTTCTGTGGGAACTGGTGTTTGCATGTGAGAGCAGTAAACCAAGCATGGAAAGACAAAAGAATTAGGCAGTTAGAGAATAGCAGGCAAAGAGGCTGGAGGAACAGTAAAGTGAACGCCCTTCAATCCTTCTGCGACATCTTCTCCCCATCTCGGCTCCGATCATTCAGGACCTCCAGGAATGGATTCATCATACTGTGACCTTTAACCTTTGAGGCTACAGTAATCATTAACAGCCTGGAGCACCACAATGAGAACAGAAAGGGGGAGCCAGACGTTTGACGTTTCTGCTGGCTTTGTATAAAGCGAGGTTTCACTTCAGCCTGGTTCCAGCAGGGGGGGGGGGGGAGACCAGAGGTGGCATTGGCAGTTTACAGTTGCACTGGCCTGTCATGATGCTGGGGGGCCGGGGGAGGTTTACATGATGACGCATGCTGGACGGCTTTTGGTGATCTTCTGCATAGCTTTTCCATCGTGGGCGTTCTGAACTTCTGCCATGACCTGTGGGAGGAAAGAAAAACGTGAAGTCAGAGATGTTGTAATTTACCAGCGTTAAATTTTTTATCCCGCGTCTTCCCTTAACGAACCAATGCCACACTGTGACTTTAAATGACGTTTGAGAGATTTATCATTTTGATTGTTTGGGATGCATCTGTTGTTAACAAAGTCCAGACGATAAGGTCACTTTGATGTCCCGTGAACAGCAGATTTTACAGCTCGTTCACATGTCTGACACGTTTTCTGTTATCTCAGTTATATAATGCAACACCATCAGCTATTGATAGGTTGCCACAGATTACTTGGCCATCAGCGTTTTCCTGTGCTAAACCATCAGTTTAAAATTGTATTCATTAATAAAATTGGCCGTTAAAATTAAAAGTAAACAGATTAATCAGGAAATCCTACATTAAGTTTAAAAACACTCAATGAAGAAAAGTAGTTCCTGAGACTGTGCGACCATTATATCATTGTTACTGCATGTACCAATGTAACAGCAGGTAGGTGTACGTCACAAAACTGACGCTACAGATGGAGTGAGTACCAAACACCATCTCCCGGTACTCACCCGAGTAACTCACTGAAAAAGTTATGTGCACCCCTGTTTATAGGGTTAATCCTGCCACTGTTTTGATGGGCAAAGAGAACAACCAATTAGAGGTGCTGAAGCTGACACGTGACAAATAAAGTTTTGCTTCTGAAAGCGAGAGGTCCACGGAAACAAAGTGATGCCCCACGGTCTTTATTCCTCCGTAATTATATTCCCGGTAACACCGGGTGTACAGCCAGGCTCGCTGTACAGCAACACATCTGCTGACAGACTGTCACGCTCGTAGCTCGTAGCTAGCGCTAGCTACGAGCTATCTTAAACATGGTTATAATGGCTAATTTATTATTTCTTGGCCTACTTTTATAAATGCAAGACTTGCAATAAACGTTCCGGTACTAATCTGAGTTAAGGCTGCTCGTCATCATCGGTCTCCACGTGTTCAGGGGGACCGGTGACGGTCTCCCCATCGCGCCCAGCCTGACGCTGGTGTGCTCCACACGGGTTCACGCCGTCACACACGGCGCAGCCTCCGCTGTCAAAGTTAAATGAGAGGCTCGTAACCTACTGACAGCGCGGAGTCACCAGGTTTCCGATACCCAACCCTAATTAAAAGTAGGACGTGGCATGAAAACTAAAAACACCCAAGTAAAGTACAAGCACCCCTCATCTGAACTAAAGTACTTGTGTACATACTTTGATACATTTCACTCGTGATTTAAATGCCATGTTCACTCACGTCATCCTCGTTGGGAAAGCCTGATGTCTCCAGCTTGGAGAAGATCAGCTGCCCGTTGACTTCAATCTCAAAGCTGCCTGTAAAATAAAAAATATAAACAAGACACGGATCAGTCCCAGATAACTGGGCATAAAGTAATCATCACACTCCCTTAGCTGGCATAACGTCACTAGCAATACTTGCTTTGTCTCCCCACGGTGCCGGACACGTCCGCGTCGGGGAACTTGCGCTTGACCACGTCGCGCAGCTCCCGGTAGCGGGGTTCGTACCCTCATCTCCCGCTGCGAGGAGAGAGATGTGCAACGTTATTTTAAAAAGCACATTAAGTAGCTTCCCCGGCTAGCTGCGAGCCGGTGGAGCCGATAGCTCGTGTGTCGCCACGGCTGTCTGTTTTTAGTCGGGATTCACAGCACGGACTCCGCCACAAACGAGCTCAACATGTACACAACAACGCGACGTGATAAAGACGTAATTACCAGTATTCCACATGGATTTTTATTCCCATTGTTGCTGTTTTCCCCAACTGTTCTGTCTCTGCAGAACGACGCTGTGTGCGATCCGGTGTGATCGCTGCTTTTGTAACACGGAGCCGGCCAACGGGGCGGGGTTTAAACCGGAACGAATACACCGGAACAACCAGCACTCTTTACTGTCTGTGTGTTTGGTAAATGATGAATGCTGCACACACACTTATGTTTCTGGACTGTAGACCTGCTCCTGAGAGGTGTGGTTCACAGCATGTGTGATTGATTACTTATTACAGGCAACCTTTAGACCCATAAACACATAAAATACACTATTGCTCCTTCAACAGAAAGCTTTATTCACAATTTTCTTGCTGCTTTTAGAAGTGACATGGCAACCAGCGAGCTGTCAGCATGTAAGTTTGAATTCTTGATGGAGCATAATAACCATATCACATGTTTTAAATAAATCCAATTTTGTAAGTGGTTTAAATGTCTTTAAAATCTAATGTATAACCTTATCATTTGATTTTTTTAAATTTCATATAGCCTACTCTTATTGTGTTAGTTTGCCCATACATGTTAGCCTATACATATTTCTTTATTGTCAAAGTGTAATATGATTTAAGATGTAATTATTTATAGTTCGGTAAATGTAAAAAGTAAACAAAGAAAAAGGTTTTATCGGCCGACAACCTCAAAACTCGAAGAATATTTAACTATCATAATATAAAGAAATAACAACATATATGATTAATCTACTATCCAAATTATTTAAGTTATTTAATTTACTATCAAAAGAGAAAGAAAACCAGCAAATAACCACATTTAATTAGCTGAAACTACACTCAAAGAAATGACTCATTGGATGAACTCAATTAAATTGTTGGCAGGTTTTCCATCCAATAATTATATGCAACTCCAACTCAAATCTAGCACATCAGTGGAATACAATGTAATTAAGTTAGTCCAACTCATTTGTATCAAATACATCTCAAATAAAATAACGATATTCATTAAATTAATTTGTGTTTGTCCAACTCAAAATATAAACTAACTAACTAAGAAAATATGCAAACTCCACACAGAACGAAAGCCCCGACTGGGAATTGAACCCACGGCCCTCTGGCTGTGAGGCGACAGTGCTAGCCACTGAACAGCCCTCAAAGTGTCTTCACCTCATGTAAACAACTGATTTTCAGCTGGCGCATGCGCAAAGGGTAGTCCTCAATGAAACACATTTATTTTGAGTTGATATGCACACCATCTAACCTAAATAAATCTAATAAATGAAAGAATTCATACATTTTGTGTTCCACCCATTAAATATAAATATCTATTTTTGTAATTGATTTATTTAAATGTATCAAACAATATTTAAATGTGTCACCTCGAAGAAGGGCTTGAATCGTTTTTGTTAGTGTAGTGACTACTTTGCTTTAAAATGCTTAATTTCTGTGATTTGAAGTGGATGAATTAATCTGTGTTTGCTCGTGGTAGTATTACATTTGCTTTTTTCATCCTCAAATAAGAATCTATATCAATCCAATTAATGCAACATAGCTTGAATGCGACTCTTTTCTGTGTCAGGGGACGGCCAGTTAAATATTATCCTGCTTGGTGGCAGAAACTGTGGGAAGAGCTCCGTGGGGAATTTACTGCTGGGCAAAGAGGAGTTTGTCACCCAAGAGAGGACCTCGTGCTCCCGGAGGCTGGCTGTGGTGGCCGGCCGGCGGCTCACGGTGGTGGACACTCCCGGCTGGTGGTGCGACTTCAGCTCCCGGGACACGTCCGTGCTGGTGAAGAGGGAGGTGGTCAGCAGCGTCTCTCTGTGCGCACCGGGCCCGCACGCATTCCTCATCGCCATCAAGGCCAGCTCCGACTTCACAGAGAAGCGTCGCAGGGCCGTGGAGGAGCACGTGGCCCTGCTGGGCGACGAGGTGTGGAGCCACTGCATGGTGGTCTTCGTCTCGGCCGACGGGTCCAAGCGCACCGCGGCTGAGGAGCTGGTGCGGCGGGGCGGCGGGGCCCTCCGCTGGCTCAGTGGGAAGTGCGGCCACAGGTGTCACAGCATCACCTCGGCCTCCGAGCTGCTGGACGAGATCCGGAAACTCGTCTCGGGGAACGGGAACGCAGTGTTTGAGGTGCAGGAGAGCCTTTCGCAGGCGACGGCGGAGGAGAAGAGGAGAGTGGAGGAGAGGGCTCGGCAGAGGTTTCTGAGGATGAAGAAACACAGATCTCTCATGAGAGGCGAGTTCGTCATATATCTTTGGAAATTCTCCAAATCCTTTAAAGCAAAGAGCCTGGTTTTAAGGAGGCATTGTGGGAAACTGGCAAATGTACACACTTGCTGCTGGCTTATATGAGAGCGGTACTGATCATCTAACTTCTTCTATCTTTGGGGTCGGCTGTAGCTCGTGGGGAGAGTGGTCCGGAAGGACCCAGATTCGATCCACCCTCCCCCTATTAGTTGCATGTTCTCAAGTGTCCTTGAGCAAGATGCTGAACCTCTGCTTCACTGCAGCCCACTGCTCCTCATTAACTAAGGATGGGTCAAATGCAGAGAAAAACGTGTTAATTTCTTTCTTCTCTTACTTTCTAACTCTCTACAAGAAAGAGCGTATATGTTAATTTCCCTAAATGTCAAACTATTCCTGTAACCGAGCTGTTTCCTTACTTGCAAATTATTAAATCAGTGCTGCCTAAAAATGGATCTAACATCGAAGTCTTCGTCTTCTTCTTCCAGAGAGGTTGCGGCCCGTGACTGATATCCGGATTGTGTTGGTGGGAGCAAAGGGTTCTGGGAAAAGCTCCACTCTGAACACGATCCTGAGCAGACAGAGCGTCCGTCAGCGAGCGAGGAGAACGGCCCGGTGTCTGGTCGGAAGAGGCGCGGTGTTCGGGAGACAGGTGACCGTGGTGGACACGCCGGGCTGGTGGATGAACTACTTCCGTGACGAGAGTCCCGCGTTCGACCGGAGGGAGCTGGCGCTCAGCGCGTCTCTCTGCCCTCCGGGGCCTCACGTCTTTCTGCTGGTGATCCGCGTGGACCGGGCCTTCACCGAAACCTACAGGAGGGCGGCGGAGGAGCACCTCGGGCTGATCGATGAACACATCTGGAGTCGCGTCATCGTCCTGTTCACTTTCGGGGACTGGCTGGGCGGCACGACCACGGAGCAGTGCATCGAGAGCGAGGGAGAGCCTCTGCGGTGGCTCGTGGAGAGGTGCGGCAACAGGTACCACGTCCTGAACAACAAAACCAAAGGGGACGGGTTTCAAGTCCGAGAGCTCATCGGGAAGATCGAGGAAATGTTGGCCGGCTGCACCGGCTGCCCGCATTATGAAGTAAAGACGGACGTGGTGGAACAGTTGCAGGGGGAGATGAGGAGAGAGGAGGAGAGAGCCGAGGAGAGACTGAGGAGGAAGGAGAAACAAAGGCGGATGGCGAGGGCTCAGCTGGGTGAGTTAGAAACATTTTAAAGATGAACAGCGTGGTTGTGTTTTGCTTATGCAACACACAACATTTGATTTAGCCTTTTCTTTCGCTTACATTTTTGGAGCCAATTCCACCAGAAAGAGTTTGTTTGACATGTAAACCTCCTCCCCGACAGAGAAGCTCACCCCTATTACAGAACTGAGAATAGTGCTGGTTGGCGGCAGTAAAACCGGTAAGAGCTCATGTGGGAACACCATCCTGAGCAGAGAGTGCTTCCACGCCGAGACACAGACCACTTCCTGCTCTGAAAAACGAGCCACAATCCGCGGCAAGACGGTGACAGTGCTGGACACACCGGGCCGCTTCTCCGTGACCTCTGACCTCCTCCACGCGGCATCCTGTGCCATCCTCCTGGTCGTCAACGTGAGCTCCTCATTCAATGCCGAGCGCGTGGAGGCCGCGGAGAAACAGCTGGAGGCGGGCGGCGGAGGCCAGATGTGGAGCAGAGCCGCGGTCCTGTTCAGCCACGGCGATTGGCTGGGCGACAGCGGCATCGAGCGGCGCATCGAGAGCGAAGCGGAGCCGCTGCGGAGGCTCGTCGAGAGGTGCGGGAACAGATACCACGTCTTGGATAATAAGCACCGGGGCCAGGGGGCTCAGGTTGACGAGCTCATCGGCCTGATCGAGGAGACGCTGGCGGCAGACAGGCTGGCTGCCCTTCACAGAGGGGGGGATCTCATGTGGAACGGGGATTCTTTAAGAGATGTGACGCCGGGTGAAAAAGGTCAAAAGATGATCAGGAGCTGCAGACACGAGCTGTGCCACGACGACCGTAAGTAAATCTCATGCGCTGATGTTCCCCCTTTGCCGAGAGGAATGAGGACATTATAAGTTATACATTGCACTAGTTCCTGTGAATTCTGAAAAAAACAGATGGAGGATGAAAAGTAATGATGAGACATGCAGGTTGGCAGTCTGACCACTCACTCAGGAACTGACAGAATCAGGTGCAACAGGTTCACATGGAGTGGAAATGGGCTGAACCGCGGTGGCTGAACAGGTGACAGTGACAGGTGGAAAAGTCTGAGGCCATGTGAAGGGAGCGACAGACAGCAGAAGTGAACAAAGGCAATGACTGAGTACTAAAAAGGCCATAACAATATTTTGTATCATCCGTCAAATATTATTATGTTAATTAACCTGTAATAAATATATGCAATTTACGGTGGGTCACAAGTCGAGGTGACGCATTATGCTTATTTTCAGGTTCATTCTTGTATTTAGGATTTCTACGAGAACATGTTTCTTTGTTTTAATGTTTACGAAACATTATTTTCATCACACTGTCTTTAAGAGTTTATCGGCGTCCACCCTCAAAGCGCTCCCCGCCTGTCTCTCTTTCAGACACACACTCCAATATGTGCTAAATTTCTTCCCTTCAATTTAGATTAGGAGTGACAAGTTGAAATGTGAATTGTGGCAGTACAGTCAAATACAATTAAAAAGAATGATTACATTTGAGAGTACACATAAGAGAGAAGTGCAAAACAGAGGAGGCAATGCATACATATCAGTTGAAAATTGGGGAGGGATCAAATCTAAACTGGTTTGTGGTGTAAACAGATAGTATTTGCAAGATAAGCTGACTCATATCTCAGGGTGGAGACGGTTATAAACTAATTTGTTGTTGACATTTTTATGGCATGAAATCCATCTCTTTATTACCTCCTTTACAGTGACTGAGTCAGCCAATCCCACCTCACAACCATCTCTAAGCTGCTCAGGAGGCCCCGCTGGTCAGATAGTGGCACTACCGGCAAGAAGGGCCGGATGGACGGGACTCAAGGTCCTGGAGAGAGAGAGCTTCCTGTCCAGCTTGGCCTCTTCTCTCTCTGGTGAAGCAACGCCGAGGTGGACCATAAATCTGCCCGTCTGGCTCCCGGCCGATGACGTTCCCCCGAGACTCAACGGAGCACGCCGTCTGTTCTCATCCACGCATCCAGCCGTGCTTCTGGTTGTGCCTCAAACGCAACACGGGATGCTCGCGGAGGGAAATGACTTCGGCGTGCATTCGTTGTGCCATCCAGCGCTGAGGGAGCGGACTCTCAGGAGGCTCAGCGAGGCCGGAGGTCTGCAGGCGCTGATCGACCAATGGGGCGACAGCAGCCTGGAGGAGCTGGAAGCCTTCATTGACTCGTATTTTGAGATGATCTGGGAGAAAACTATGGGTTCATTTCAGGAACCGGTCGCTCCCACGGCAGAGCAGGATGCTGTTGGTGAGGAGGAGGAGGCTCGGCTGCAGGAGGTGCTCTCATCCATCGACAGGAAGCTGTCAAAGCTGGAGCTCCTTGAGGAGATCAGGATGGATCTGGCCGAGCTGAGGACGAGTCTGGAGAACAGCTGGAGGGCCATCCAGGAACTCAGGAGTAAACAGTGTGATGAGCATGTTTGTACAAAGATGGAATAAGTTGTTCTCTCATATCGTCAAAATGTATCGATCTGACTATAAAGTAGAAAATAAATTGAAACTTCGACTGAAGGAGCAACAATTTTATTTTCGACACGTTTGTCTGAATTATTATATTCTTCCACAAGGGCGAGCTGTTGCACAAGAGTAGGCTGTTATGTGGCTTCTGAAACATCACATATTCTGCAGTGATGGAAGAAGTACTCACATTGTTAAGTACTCAGCCACACTGACGACATTTTTCTTCTTTTTAGTTGATATTTTTTCAACATTGAGGCTGTGTTAATGCATATGGCATTCATTGTGGCATGTTCTTTTGTTTATTTTGGAAGTTCAGAGGCCTATAATAAACCGTGTGGCCAAAATTCAGACTCTCAGACCCATCAGGGCAGAAATGTCCCAATTAAAAACACAATGTTTACTTCGACGGCCATTACAGTATAAAATGATGCATTCTATTATAGGGCCCTGTCCTTAAAATTGTAGTTTTTACTAATGAGCTATTTCATCATGTTTGCCCTTTTCAAATAATTGCTATTTTGTTATGGTTCCCTGCATCAAAATGAATGCTGTTGCTAATAATTGATGTATTCAAGACTGTAAAAAGCATTCAGAAAAAAATTCACATGCATTATCCAACCAACCTAGTAATGAAAGTCAAAAATGTATGTGGACACTTGAACAATCCTCCATTTGTGGTTAATAAACATCAATCTGCTGATGTAACAAGCACCTTCTGGTTTCAGGCTTTCCACATGATGTTGGGGAGCATTGGAGCAATGAGGTCTGGCTCACAGTCGGCGGCCCCCTTCATCCCAGAGGTGTTGTACGGGTTGAGGTCAGGGCTCCTTTCAGGCCAGCCAAGTCAAATCTGTGCAGCATGTGAGACCTTCATCAACTTCCTCTTCAGGCTCAGACTCCCTTACAAAACCTTTAGGAGGGGAAACAAAGTTAGATACCTCAGGGTGAGTAAGAGAGGAGGAATCCTGCTTCCAATACAGACAGACATGCTAGTGATGACATACGACTACATATTAAATATTTAATAAAGATTGTGAACATATGAAGCACTTGAAAAGGGCCTGAAACACATGACATTCTCTCTACTTAGAAGACACACACACACACACAACAAAAACAAAATGAGATTAATAATTTAAGGACCATAGATCAAGGTGTCATTTCTTTAACCATAATACAACTATTTGAAACAGCTTCTTGGATGTGAAATGTACAATACTTGACTCAGTAGGTCTCAGAAATGTACAAAGACCTTTATAATAATGAGAGAGAGTGTATATGACTCATTATTTGTGTATATGAGTCATTATTTATCAACACAGGGGCTGTGGAAGTAACTGAGGAAGAAGAAGTTAAAAAGTGGAGGAAGAGTCACATCCTGCTTGACCACATACTTTTGCCCATGCAGTGTCACACTCAAGAGGAAGGCTACAGGGAGATCTTTAGGTTACGATATACACTTGACAATGAAAGGACTGCATGTGTCTTTTTGTTATTCCGATCACACTTTCCTATAAAATGACTCCCTGCAGCTCGACGGCTTCCTGCACAAACACAAAAGCCTTGAACGGTTGAAATAAACCGCGGTCTTCCGTGCAGGAGAGTCCACATGTGTTCTTCTCCCGGTTTACAGCCAACTGTGGTTAAAAACAGGAATGCGGCCGAACCAAAAAATCAAAGACACTGTTGCGCCTTCTGTTGTTTTTCTCGGCCTCCTGAATTTATCAAGAGCTTTCAAGCGAGTAACACGTATAAATACAAACCACAGCGGAGGCGAGAACGACTCTGGCAGAATGAACTGCGTGAACGTCCTGTGCTGAAGGCAGAATACAACTGCACGGTAACTCCAGGAGGCAGGTGGCCTTTTTATGATGTAGCTCAAGTTGTTTGATCTGGTTTCCGGATCCTTATGTCTGAAATCATCCATTTGGTATTGTCAGATAAAGTATCTGATGTGTGCATTCCTCATGTGTTTCCCTTTGTACTACAGATGCAGTGAGCAGTGAGAGATGACCTGGAGAAAAACCTCAACCTCAGTAATCTGGGATCACATGACGGTGATGTCACCACACAATGTGCCTGAACTACGATGCTTTAAGGTTTGACTCGTTGCAGTTTGAGTTTTGTTTGGTTAACAAATCAGGGGATCGTTAAAAAGTTGTGAAATCATTTCACACACAAATATGAACCTTGTGGCGGTGCTTGAGGAACCGTCAGGGGATCATAAAGAGCAACATGTTAATCAGTTATTATGTCATGATTATGACTATAACCCAAAAGGGGTTCGTCATTTTTGTAGTTTGGCTTTAGATATACTTCACTTCTTGCCAACTAGTGAACTACAAGTCTTCTCCTGCCTCTCATCCCCCAGAGTGTGGTTGTACTCTGACAGATATTCTCATCGTTTAAGCCACAAGTTTCCAAAAACGGTTGTGGCACCTGTGAAAATAAAAGACAGGAGGAATCTCAACTGTGGGGATACAGGAACGGGGCGGCGGCATTTCGAGGATGGACTTGGAGGCATCACGGCAACGGAGGGAATTGAAGGCAATCACGGTCCATTTGTCTCCGTCAGCCTGCATCTCGGAGCTTTCTCTCTTTGCATTATACCTCTTTGAATATCTTTACTCCTTCAATCCACTCTCCCCGCTGTCTTATCATATCCCTTCCTCAATTGTCAACATGTCATTCATTCCTCCCCGCCGCTCGTCTTCTCTCAACCCGCTCCCTCTTTCTGTCTCCTCTGTCTCTCCCATCCCATCCTCTCTGCAGTTCTTCACCCCTCCTCTCAAGTCGTGAGTGCTCAGCTCAGCCCCCCCCCCCCCCTCTTACCTCATTAAAGGAGTTCTGCAGCCAGGGAGGAGCAGGATAAATGGACCCCCCCTCTCTCTTTCTCTCTCCGTCACTGAGGCTGTTTGGGAGACAATCCTGAGCCCACATCCATCTCCATTAGCGGGGCAGAGCAACGACCCCCCACCCATTGCTCTGTATCACGTTTCACTGACTGCTATTTTTCCAGGTGGACAACGAAAACCAGTCTGAGGGGATGGGCAGAGGCTGGGAACATGGATGGAGAATGGGTGATTTAGACCTCCACTTCCCTTCAAGCTCTGCTACGTTGACTCTCCCCTGGGGGGGGGGGGGGGGGAGGGGCGATGCCTGGGACACGCTGTAGAGTCGACCAGTGCAGCTCTGACTGAACTTTTCTCCCCTTTCCAGCCCATAAAGAATGGCTGCATAAACCGCGTCACAAGAGTTTAAAGCCTCAAACAGCAGAGGACTGAACAGCTGTCTCAGGTTCTGCAAGTTATGGGGAAGTTTAGGCTCCATCGCTGAGGTCATTTAGGTCAAAGCTGTGTTGAACAACAAAGTGTGAGGCTTTGATGTGTGGGCATACAGATTATTCAAAGGATTATTCTTCATGAGAGGAATATTAACCTTGTCTCTTGGCCAGTTGTGTCAATTTCACATTTCTACCAGCAAGATTTTCAATCCACACCTTTTTATTTCAATGTTTTAGGGGTCTCATTCAGATTGAATTGGGTAGCTGTGTGTTTTACTTTCCAATTAACAATCAAAAGTAACTACCTCATATGTAAATAATGTCATATACAAATACTTTTTTATAATCATGGTTTCATTGCAGGAACTTAAAAGGAAGACAACTGTTCAGCTCTTTGTTGAATTCTGTTCATTCACTTTACCACGCTTTGGGACAAAGTACTAATGATGCAAGGATTGTATAGCTACATGGAGACCAGCTGTTTCTGTCCGTCATGTTTATCCTGCTTCACAGATCAAAAGAGACTTGAGTCTTGAATGTGTTTGCTTTAAAGTTTCAAATGAGAAAGCCTCTGGATCTCCCAGGAAAGCGAGCTGTCGGGGTAAACACTTCTGTGCTACCTTTTGAAGGAGAATAGATGGATGAATTTAAATGAAATGTAAATCAAGTCCAATCATCATGAATTAATCTCACAGCAGCCGAGTGCACGTCACATCGTTGTGTCACTCTGAGGTCCACCGCTCTGATTCCGAACTATTATCTAAGAAGGAGAAGCACGAGACATTAATGTGGGAGCTGGTGGCCTCCATGACAACCTATTACACACGTCACATTAATACTGTGGGAAAATTTTCGCTGAAACGGTTCTGGAATAGACAGAATAAGTCCAAGCTTGCAGGTGATGGAGAAGTGTGTGTCGCACACACACAAACACACACACACACACACACACACACCCACGGGACCCTCTTCCATCTTCCCAAATCCTCGTCTGTCACTGAGCCCCGTCAGGATATGCCGGGTCAGGGAGAACCTCAAGGGAAAAGTTCAGGAAACAATTAAGGGAAATTACTGCGCTCCAGAGGAGCGAATTCCAGCTCCAGTCTGAATATGTTTCGGTTTCTCAGAAGGTCTCACTCGTTAAATCATTAACCTCCAGGACTGGAGACCACAAAAGAGGAAAAGCAACACAGTTGTATGTTAGAAATGTAGACGCCATCTGCTTCGCAAATGGCTATTACGAGAGCTATTCCAGAGAGGGATGAGAGCAGAGCCCCCTGTAAATCAATGGAGGCTTATAGGGTTCGTGGTTTGACCCTGAAGTAGATTTCACCTTCAGACGTTTAGCTGCCAACGACGGCCAACAAGGCAGAACGCTTTCACAGCGTTTCGTCACTGCGATATGTCAGAGACGCTTACATTAGATACACGTCATACAGAATCTTAACACCTGAGTTCTTACAGCATGTCCCCCGTCTGTGTGCTGGAATACAACGAGCAGAGCAAGAGTGTTATTCATTTTAGCTACGCTAGCAGCGGAGTCGTCTAATAGCAATACAGGTCTGTCCACCACTGTGACCCAGAGTGAGAAGTTTCACAAGCTTTTTAGATTGACGGTTAGGCCCAGACATTTGCACTTATCCAGTGAATTATCTCAACAACATGAAATGTCGTTTAAACATTCTTGTCTCTCTAAAATAACTTTAGGGATCTTTGCTTCTTGGCTAACACCAACATCAGGTCAAAATGTTTGTCGAATACTTTGGCTTATTACCTGCAAAACCATTCAATCTTTCCCTTCAGCCTCAGCAGTGCTTTATTGATGACTAAATACACAACTAAAGTTAGACGATGAACATGTGAAACATATACGTACCTGCTAAACACCAGCACGTTAGCAATGTGACTGTTGACATGTTGCCACGCTGATGTTAGCGTTCATCTCAAAGCTCCATTGCTCACAGCTACGACGGCTCTATAGTCTTGTTTATGTACTCTGGTAAAATACTGAGCAGTATTTCCCCTTTTGTTCTTCCAAATGTACTGAAATGAAAGAGGAGGAGGAGAGAAAACCGCTCTGTGTTTGAGCCGAATCCGAACATGGCCTTTCAACAGAGTCATTTGGGCCGCAGGCCAAAAAGTGTGGGAACCACTGTTTTATTGGCTGGAATATGCATGTGTTTAGTTGCAGTGTTATAATAACATGCTAATAGTGCCAACTTTATACACGGCAGGATCCACAAAATTCCTTCTGGCATTGAGACAATCTTGAACATTATATTGGGATGGCTGACTTTAATCATCTAGCTATATGAAACTGACGTCTTTTTTCCCCTGAAGACGAAATTGTATGGCTGAGTGGAGAAGACTGAGCTCTGTGGTTTGAATGACAACAACATAAAGCACTTTAAGAAGGTTATTGAGATGCGTGTTGTGTAAAGAGAGAAGTGTGGTGACGTTTACCGGGAAACCAGATCATGGGGGAAAACAGCAACAAGAAAGAGAAACCGGCCAAAACGATACAGATTTCATGTTTAGAGACGACTATGTTTTAATACCTCACCTTCTACCTTCACACGACGCGTGCAGTAATAAACAATCAAGTAAAGGAAACGCAGATGTGCAAACATGGATTCACCAAAAGTGATTAGGCGCTTGAAATATCTCTATCTCACAACACTCCTTCAGCTGTTATATTACTCTCCCTCTCTGAAGAAGCCTTCTGGATCCCTAGGGTATTGGCTAACTCAACTCCACTTCTCACTCTCTCCTCCTCCTTCCTGAGTGAAGTGAAAGCAAAACTGCTTCACATCTTCATCATAGTGGTTAGTTTATTTGAGAAATTTCAATTTTATTTAGAAAACACCACAGCACCGACGGCGCAGGTGAAAGAAAATTACAAATGACCTGGCAGCAGCAGATAAAGTCCTCCTGTCCTGGTCTTGTTAGACCTTAGTGCTGCATTCGACACCATTGACCATGAACCATGTGACAGACAGCAGAGCAGATTGCACTGGCACAGCACTTGGCTAATTTAATTTATTTGGTTTAAACTTATTTATCAGATCGATCATTTTGTTTTGTTGTAAACCTCGATAACCATAACCACCAACTAATCACGGAGTTCCACAAGGTTCTGTGCTTGGACCAAATTTTATTTACTTACATGCTTTTTGGGCAATATTTACACATAAAACACCAAAAACTTTCATTATGTAGATGATGACAACCAATATTATTTATCGAGCAAAACCAGAGAGCAACAACCTCTGTAAAAAATTCAGCAATCTTAGAAATAAAACATGGATGACCTGTAACTTGATGTTAAACTCAGACAAAAACGAAGTAATTTAATCGGCCCTGAGCACCTCAGAGATCAAATTATCTGATGATGTGGATTCTGTAGACATATTGCCCTGGCATCACACCCACTATAAAAGAATTTTATGCTATCTTTTGATCGACTTGTGTCCTAACTCCCACGTAGCAAATCTCAGGACTGCATTCTTTTCATACGTGAATATTTCAAAATCAGGCACATGTCTCAAAAAATGCAGAAAAAAATTGGTTCACTGTCGTTGCGTTTCGAGACTGATTACTGCAACTCCTTATTAGCAGGTGCTCTAATAAATCTCTTTAGTCCCTCCCAGTTGATCCAGATGCTGCAGCTCGTGTTTGTTCTCAAAAAAACTAAAGAGAGAGCATCACTCCTGCACTAGCTGCTCTGCACACTGCCCCAGTAAAATCAAGAATCACTTTTAAAATTTTTCTTAACCTACAAAGCCTTGATTGATGCCATCATATCTTAAGGAGCCCACTCAGCATATTCACTACACTAGAGAGAAACTAGGACTACTTGGTAGACTGGGATAGTTCTAAGTCTTTAAAAGTAGAATGGCGAGGAGAGAGCCTTTTATCCTTTAAGCTTCCTCTTTTTATGGAACCAGCTTCCAATTTAAGCACAGACTTCAGACTTAAGACCTTCGTTTAGACAGAGTTTAGACCTTCCTCTTTGACAGAGCTTATGGTGTTGCCCTTGGTGTGCCCCCGATATAGCCGCCGAGGCTTATAGCTGGCGGGTGAGTACCCATCTCCTCTTTTTTTTCTTCTCTATCTTTTTTTTCTTAATTTCATCTTTCTCATCACTCTGCTTTCTCCTACCCTCTCCCCTTGACTTTGACTTCATGGGTCATCGGACATCTCATCATCATCGGAGATCCCATCTGCCTGATCTATCTGCCGTCGTGGAATCCTCTCGCTCAATGGAATTCTGTCACTGTGTTGTACGCCACCCGCCCACCCTCCCTCCCACCGCCATCTGCCTGATGGATCATGGAGGTTCCATCTGAATATGCCTACTATGAATATATCATACACTCACTCATCATCATCATTCATATTTATTTTTAATCTAACCCTCCTCCTTCTGTACACTACACATCTCATGCATCTCATCATCTGGGAGAGGATCCTCCTGTCTCTCTTGCTCTCCTTCCCTTTTTTTTTTTTTTCCCCTATTTGGGGAGTTTTTTTCTTTCTCGATGTGAGGTTTTGGGCAAGGATGGATGTGTACAGATTGTTTAATCGAGACAAATTTGTAATTTGTGAAATTGGGCTATACAAATAAACTGAATTGAATTGAATTGAATTGATGACTGAATATTATTTCATGTCATTGAGCTGTTTGTGGAAGTAAAGGATGCCGAGAGGAAGGAAGAGGATCAGGTTATCTATGATTGCCATTCAATACTATCCAACCAGCTAATCGTATTACTTCCCTTTCGGTGCCCTGTCGTCAATACTCATCCTCGGGTTGCTCTCAGTCAACAGCTCACCTTTTTCCTACCATCTCTTTTTGTCTCTGCTCTTAACACCTTTTCATTTGTTTCGATTCCTGCCCCTCGCCTCCTGGGCGCTCCTCTCTTGCCTCCACTCGCACGAGGCTCCAGGTGCTTGAGGAGTCAGACAGCGGCATCATTTATGATCCCGGGACGCTCATGCGGACCAAAAGAAGCCTAAAACAACAATGTCCTGCCTTATTCACCGACAGTAAGCTCCTTTGGTCCCGGGACGACACAATGTGCGCCAGGAAAGTGAAATGTAAATGTCTCCACCTGCAGGGTATTATGCAGATGTGCTATTTATTCTATTTGAGCAAACAGCGAGAAACATAATTGCATTCTTACATTTGAATATATTTGAATCACAATTTGAGCATCATAACAATGGCTCTCATGAGGGAGGATGGGCACGAAAAAGGCGCATTTAAGATGCCCTCAAAGAACAGGAAATATCAAGGTTTAAAATCACACCAGCACCATCAATATTCCATCTCCGTCACCATGAGTGAAGCGGCTCATCCATTTGGCTGATTATAGTGGTTACCGAGGAAAGGCGGTAAGAAAGCAGATAAGAACTACTTCTCCTGATTACAGCGGCTTCGCTTCACAGCAGGGAGAGGAGGAGGAGGAGGAGGAGGAGGAGGAGGAGGAGGAGGAGGAGGAGGAGGAGAGCAAGAAAGGAACCGTGGCATTACTTACTGGCAAAAAGGATGCTCCCAAACCACTTCATAGATGTATCTTTATAGCCATTTTCAGAAGGAACAAAAGGATGAAGGGAATACCTCAGATGATTATAGAAGCCCTTCTGGGATAATAGAAAATATGGAATTATGCCAAAATATGTATAAGATTGAACAGATTAAAAGATTTTAAAAAAAGCATTTCTCCTAAAGAAAAAAAGAGATTGAATAAGTGTTAAATGGTCAGTTTACCTCATAGACTGTCTGTCTACCTTCAGTATATAAAGCTATTATAGCACTAACATCTATTCTCAGAACAAATTAATGCAGTAGTCCACTGGCCTCCTGTCCAAAATGTTGTAATTTGATAAATAAAATATGTAAGGATTGGGACAACTATTACAATTGTCTGAGGTACAAACATATAATTAATAAACCCTCCTCTAAGCCACTAGACTCCAGTCAGACAACAGCAATGTTAGCATCGTGATCATTGTAACACACTTCATTTAAACTAGAACAACAGCAAAACGACCAGAAACATATCCACTGGCAACAGGAAAGGAGTCAATCGCTTATATTTCGTGGGGCTAAATATATAATATTAATAGTATAATTGTCTAATAGCTACATATATACAAAAATAAACATTTTCCATGTAGCATTTATCTAATCATACAGATAGTTTGTGTTGTATCTTCACAGGTTTTTGAGAGATCTGTATCTTTCTGCTTCTACGTCAATACACAGTGAACAAAAGTCAATTGGATTTTCTTTGAGGCGCTCCGAGCATCAATCCATGAAACTGGAAAAACTCAACAGGAGCCTTTCTTTGCAGAACAAATGGAGTTTAAGCGGCAGATCAGTACGGAAGACTCTCTTTAGAGTCTTTCCACGGCGGGCCATGCATAGCGTCTCAGTCTATTACTCCCAGCGATTACGCTGTCAGCTGATCTGGGAGGGGGGTGTCCAGTTTTAAGAGACCAATTAGATGCGGCATGATGTCTCTAAGCCAATCAGATCGTTGCTGTCAAACTTGAAAAGGAGTTCTCTAATCTGCTGCCAGTCGTGGTTTCAGCTTATTTGTCCTGTTCTGGGGTTTTGTTGTTGCTTGTACGACATTTTATGTTTTGATCCATGTGTGTGTGTACTGTTTGTGTGCCTGTAGTCGTTGGGAGGGGCGGGGTTAAAGGGTTCGGGGCGGGGCCGTCCAACTCCTCATCTCAGAGGAGCCTACAGACCTCGGTCTTTGGACGGTCCTCCATTCGTACATTTTGTTGTTGTCAATGCCTGTCACTATGTACACGTTATGTATGTACCTATGGAAAATAAATTACTTACTTACTTACTTACTAACCTGAAGGCGACCCTCCTCCACCCTAATCACCTCCAGGCAGCAACTCCTTTTTTCACCACCATCACGTGTCTGGACTCCAGGGGGATAGAGTCATATGCTAAAGACTTGCACGATTCCGTTTCTGTCATACCGATGTAATAAAGATTATTGTTGAATTCGGAATAAGTCTCTCCTGATTGAAATATCACTGTCAACATCGAGACTATTTCTTTCGTGGAAAGTAGTTCAAATGTTTGTTTTGTTTTTTATCAGTTATCTGCAGTGTTGGGCAAGTTACTGAAAATTAGTAATTAGTTACAGTTACTAGTTACTTCTTTTAAAAGTAATTTAATTACTTTACTAGTTACTGTATATCAAAAGTAATTAGTTACTAGGGAAAGTAACTTTTAAGTTACTTTTATGTCTGCTTTTTTAATGTAATGAACAGAACTGAACAGTCAAACACAATAAACATATTTTGTAGACCTATTTATTGCAATCAACAGGGCAACAGGCCTTCAAATCAAGCAGTAGTACAAAAGTCCCTTTTAATTCTTAACTTTATACAAAATAACTGTCTCTTAGATGTGGATAGG
This sequence comes from Pseudoliparis swirei, assembly GCF_029220125.1. NCBI lineage: Eukaryota > Metazoa > Chordata > Actinopteri > Perciformes > Liparidae > Pseudoliparis > Pseudoliparis swirei. The sequence continues at coordinate 14,585,085 of NC_079410.1, read as the reverse complement.
GTCTTTGCACCTGCACATAATTTACAACTCACCACTACATTTTTGTCTTTTATTTCGACGAGCGAAAATTAATGTCCATACTTCCAGGAGAGAAAGCTCGTGCTATCCGCATTGTCGGCCATGATGTGGTTAAATGCTCATTGATTGATTCGATTGGTGTATATTGTAGCGACCCTGTGAAGTGGCTGTCAATCACAGTGTGGCACCGTAAATGCTGGTCGAGGGGGCGGGCCTGTGATTGGCAGAGTAGAGGGGAGGCGGGGTTAACCTGCCGGAAAACGGGAGTTAAGGTTGGTTGACGGGAACCGTTGTTGTTGACGTTGGAGCTGCTGAGCTGAGAGGAGCACGCTGTCTGTAACATGTAAATCCGCATCATGTAAACACACTGTGTTGGTGTATGCCCAATAAAGTGAGGATTAATAACGTCGTCCCGTCTCCGTGTCATCAGTGCCATAACGTCCGAGACGTTACAGTATCATTGCGCCACCAAGGTCCTGCGATGTCAGATCAGAAGCAGCTAAAGTAAGCCTAGCTTGTCTTCTTGTCTGCAAGTGTTCATTTTTCACAAAAGAGAGTAACGCGAGTAACGAACTCATTTACATTTCAGTAATTGTAACTGCGTTAGTTGAGTTAAAAAATACTTCGTTACATGCTCGTTACCGCTAAAAGTAGTGGAATTACAGTAACGTGTTTCTTTGTAACGCGTTACTCCCAACACTGGTTATCTGGGTAATAATCCAGAAATGCTTTTACAAAAATGATCGTCTATTAAGCAACTTGAAAGGACTCCATTATGGGCATGGCTTTGTAGGGGTGCGTGAGAAGGTTCTGGTGAACTGATCCATTAAGTCTTAACTTGTTTATTTATTCCTGTTGCTACAGGAGAAACATCGGACTAATCCTACCCGCGAGAGAAACTTTCCACTTGTAGGCTACAAAGAAAAATAATTTAAAAACCAAATTGTAATGAAATGAGTGGTGAAATTACTTTTTTTTTTAGCAGCGTGTGTGTCAGTAAAAACGACCTGTACACAGCATCACCTGTGTCAATACAAGCTCTGTTTGGTGCTCTTCCTCTGCACCTTTCAGCTGCTGGTTCCCAGCTCCATCGGGGTCATTGCCTCTGAGGAGGTCACATGTTTCACGACGTGGCGCTGCGGCCTACACACACCATGACAGCAGGCGGTGTGAGGGTGAAGCACGCTCCGACCACCAGCTGCACGTCACGGTCTGGTTCTGTATGGCCATGAGAGGATTGGTGTTTACTGTGTGTGTGTGTGTGTGTGTGTGGGTCGGCATAACGCCGCTCTGTTGCTGTCTGGGACACAAGCCTGTTGGGTCTGCAGAGAATCCAGCCCACAATATCAGCTTTCTGACAAGACATGGCCGCCCTGCACATGTGGATCAGGGTCCTGACCGTCACTCTCATAGAGCTGCTTATGCAGGACCTGTAATTTAAATATCAACTGATTCAACTTTACTAGAAACCGGAATAGCTATAGGACAGGTAAATTAATAGCCTATAATATAGTTCTGCTTTTTACAGTTACTGTATATCATGGCCACACACTCATTTATTTATTCTCGCATTACTAGCATATCTAATGACATGTATTTAAAATTGACTACAGTTTAATTGTTTTACAAGTTATCAATCATCTCACCCTGCACCAGATGTCTGGAAGTTTATTTTTTATTATTTCCGTATGAGACAAGTAAGATTTATGGAGCAACAACACATTCCACAAGTTGGATGCAAAATGTGTTGCTTGCTCCAAAACACTTTCTCATCTCATGTAACCAAGAATCACCTCTGGAGATCTGGTGTGCAGTTGTGCTGAATTTCTAATGCATTTATGAATTGTTGTTCCGGATGAAACAATAATTCTCAATCAACAGTAAACACATGAAAGGAAATACATGTTGATCAGCATCAAAATCAGATTTTTAACAAGCTTTCCAAGACCAAAAGCGTACATTTTACTGCATCAAGCTGGAAAATAAGTCATGGTCTTCATAATGACCAGACTTGGCATGGGACAGGGGGGCTTTATGTTTGTTACTGGGAGACACAAGTTCAGTCTGCAGCCATGATGCATGCAGATGCTACCGCTCCGTGAGGCTGGAGCGAGTTAGGCGCTGCAGGATGCAAACATGATCACGCTAACCTTGCATGTTTAGCAGGTTTACTATGTTCACCGTCTTAGATTAACATATATGGATGTTATAATACACCCCTACAAATATTTGTGATGAGTCAAAAACAGACGTAGCCTCATACGGGAGAACAAAAAGTTTCCCTGGAAACTGACAATGCATTGGGAATCACACGGGAACGGACATTTTAACAAGTCGGTACCAACAGTCCATGAAAGCAGATGCTACAGCTCTTCATTCATCTCACCCCGCACCAGATGTCTGGAAGTTAATTTTTTATTATTTCCGTATGAGATAAGTGAGATTTATATTTGTCAAGACTTTTCACCGAAAATCATGAATGTGAACCACATGGTGGCGCTGCAGGGAAGATCCAGGAACACCAGAATCTGTGGGATTCGTCCTCTGGGGAACAAACATATTAATTTCATGGCAACCCATCCAAAAGTTGTCAGACCAGAGTGACAGGACGACACGACTGGCTGAATTGTTCCTGGAGAGAAGCATGGCTGCACAAGTAATCCTGATATGCAGAGCGCAGCTGATCCAGAACTAATCCGGTATTCTTGTTCATTATGCAGTATTTTAAAGTCTGTTCCCAAGTAACCATAATTACCTTAAGTAGTCCTTAATTCAGATTAAATCAGTAGCTACTTTGTGCTTCGTGGTAATTTGAATTTAGTTCCTAATGTATTCCATGATTATTTCTTGGTATTCACTAATTTATGTAGACTGTTATGCTGGTGATTCTACTTTAAACTCACTGATGTCTCTCTGCCTCCAACTTGGCATCCAACATGAGCTGTTGGCAGCCCTGCTGCTCCTCCACTACGGGATGTATTGGAAGTATGTGGCTGAAAGAAACGAGGCTTTGAACATCCAAAAACAACAGATGACGGGGAAAAGAATGCATGATGAAAAGCCTTGAATGTTGCTTCTGCTTTGATTTTGCGCAGCGCATTGTTTCCAATCAATTTCTCTTGAAGTCAGAGAGAAAAATCTGTTTAAAAAAATAAAAACGCTCAGTAAAGACGAGTCAGTGCAGCACATCGCCCGGGGGGGGGGGACAGAGTGTTTCAGCAACCAAGAAACACACACCCTCCTTATTAAAATGACACACACATTTAATTTAATTAACAGTTTAATCCTGTTAAGAGGATCCAAACAGTGGAAGTCATAACCACTCACCTCATCAGTGGAGTCCATTCATGCTTCACTAATTCCCTTAGAGAAAGATTATCTGGGTGAACACAAAGGTCAGGCGTGTATCTTTAAACACTTAAAACAGACACACAATGTGCATGTTGTTGATTGTGTGAAGCGCCACCATCGGCCAAATATTCAAACAAACAATTATTCAAACGGCTTGAGCCAGTCTGGAAGTAAACCATAAACCAGGAATGTTGCTATGAAACGGTGTTGTTGGCGTTCACTGTATCAGTTATACATATAGATATATGTTATATATTTGGGGAGCGTCCTGTAATAAAAGCTCTCTGGTTCCTGTAATAATGCTATAACAAGGCCAGTTGAATGACTCCGATGGGATCATCCGCTCAAATATCCATTTTGATTCTTCTCTTTGAACCTCCGATATCTGACCCTAACATTCTTGACATGGGCAATCTTTCAAAGTTTAAGTTAACCCAGGAGAAAAAAAAAACAAAGTCATGAATATGACAGCGTATAGACCTCCTGCCAGCAGACAAGTGTACCTCCCCCTGCAGCTTTGGCTCAACTCCAGCATCCACCATGTACTTTTTGTGGTTTCTATATTTACAAACGATTTGTGAAGGGTCAATACATCCCCTCCTTTGTTTTGAGTGGGAACTATAACTCGTGTTTTTAGATGTGTAACTAGCCACAGGTGCTATCCTATCCCCTACTTGGCAGACTGTTAAACACATGGTGTCCACCTTCTGGACTTAATACACCTCCCTGTGCAGCTACCTCAAAGCATGCTGGGCCATAACTTCATACAGTGGCCATCCAACGACCGATATCAGACCCAATCCGTCACCCCAACATCATCGAGATAAAAAATTACAGCTGTTGTAACATCACACCAGGGTCACACTGAAGGCTCTTGTCTTGACTGGACTTCTAAACACTACAACATCTGCATTGTATATCCACCAAGTCCTGCATTACAGAGAAGAAATACAATCCTCCAGGCTCAATACCTCACCGCTCGCCTTCAGATCGCAAGCCACCTTTTCAACAGCGTAGTGGTAACATCATGGATGTTTTTATTTGACTTAAGAGGCAAAAAAAGAACCAAGATGTGATTGATTATGTCGATATTTTATTCAAAGTCAAAAATCTTCTTCTACCCTTCTATCACGATCGAGTTCGACCGGACCAGAGACAGCCGGGCCCCAAAAACAGGCAATAAATCAGTAAGTCCAAGGCAGCTTTTGGACTTACTTGGACAGATATGTGAGTATAAGGGACATGAAGCACACAGAAAACATGAAAACACCAGGACACACGCGACAACTCCTCAAGCAGCCATATTGGGCAAAGTGAACGTCACCACCAGCTGGACGACGGACACAGGAGGAGGTGAAGAAACACAATGAGGATAAAAACAGGCACACTGTAACTTAATAAGGTTCATAGAGGCATCTTTAAATATAAACATGTTATATTATATATACATACTGTCTGTGTGATTTATATTAAACAATATTTATATTTTAATATAATATATTTATGATATATATATGTTGTATATTTATATAATATGGTATTCATATTATACTGCATATTATTATCAGATATATATATTAATATACAGAATTGTATGAATAAGATGTACATATTGTCTGTGTTGCAATAAATATGAAATATTTAACTACAAAGTAGAAATGCGTGTTTGATACTTTCTTCATATTGGGATGTTTGCTGAACATCGATTGGATGGCCCAAGCGAAATAAAATTCCACCAGATGCCACTGATTGTGATTTAGATTCAAGACTTTAGTTTGAACCTAAGTTGGACGAACAGTATATTAGTTGTCGTTCGTATGAGGAGAAAATATGTACACACATGGATGTGAATACTTTCAAAGACGCTTACAGCTGAAAGACATTACTTTAACCTCAAGCCTAATTTCCATTCATATCCAGTGCAAAGCCCAAACAATGTGCCTCTGTCCGAATACTTAATATTTCAATGTCTTACAAAAAAATTTACATGACTAAAGAATATGAGTTTTATTATAGGTTGTTAAGAATCTTTACCACATACAGAAAAAGCTGTATTAATTGTACATTGCAAAGACATAGAGATGCATGTTTAATTCAGCAAAGTGTTTACAAAGTGTTTAAAGTAAGTGAAAAAGCTCTCTGGCCGCTGTAGGAGTCCTAAACAGAGACGAGGAGGACGGTTGAGCTTTCACTTCACCGTTTCAATTGTTGATTATTGTCATCGCGATAGTGAAGATCTCCCATCCTGAGCCTTTATGTTGTTATAAATTGAACTGCTTAAAAGCAAACCATGATCGTTCCCTTGATATAACCGTGTTGATTCTGTGCCAAAGCCCAACAAACACGGCCTGAAAGCCGTTGTGTGTGAAACGAGAAGTCAACATGGAGTCATGGTTATTCTAACTAAACCGAACTAAGTAGTTTC